>NC_092805.1:145024467-145327498 GCF_040954645.1 Diabrotica undecimpunctata | reverse complement strand
TACGACCGGGCGTAATGTTATTTATGATCCGCCATTGTTAAATATACTTTGTGCAATTTTGGAACTGAAGAAGTTTAGAATTTTGTGCGTGAGGACTATTTCTGATTAAAATTCACACTGGGTACTTAAAAGTGTAGATAATTTAGTAGAAATATGCAAAGATGAAAATGATGATATCTATATCTTTCAAATATTGGGAGGAATAAACTACTAGGTATACAGAAATCGTAAAAAGCTAATTGGTATATGCTAGTAAAAATGAACAGCTTTAAAATTAAACAAAATAAAATTAAAAAATAGATGTTTTATGCAAACGAAAATATAACAAACAAAAATAAGCTAAAAAATTATGGGTCTACTCAATAATTTAAAAAAAGGCTGAATAAAGTCAAACAGAAGATTCTGAAACTGTTTTTTGTGGCATATATCCAAGTTAAATATTAAATTTATATGGGAATATTGTGATTATAAGAAAAGCTGACAAGGGCAAAGCAACTGTAATTTATGGACAAAAGCCTATATTAAGAGAATATTTAAGAATTGGTCACAAATGGACTACACAAAACTAAAAAAAGATCCAATCAAAACGCTGGAAATTAAAATATAACACATATTTATGGAATTAGTGGCAGATTAACAAGAAAACCACTATTACGATACTACAGCATTAAACCACACCCAAACATATCAGACAGAATTAATCAGAGATGCTATTAAAGATAATCTCAAGTCCCTCTAATATAAACATCATTCAGGTCTACGCACAACCATCCGAATCTACTGAAGAAGAAATAGAAACTTTTTATCAGACTCTAGAGACTCTCTAAAACTAACAAAAAATCATATCCTAACTATTATCATGGGTAATTTTAACGCCAAAACAGGACAAGGTACTATCGAGAATATTGTGGAAACATATATGGTCTTGGCATAAGAAACTAACAAAGAGAAAGACTGATCCAAGGCTTTATACATAAAAAGCACCCGGTGATACCCCAGGGAAAATCATAAGAAACCAAATTTATCTTATCAATAAGGTTTCGGAATTCTATCACCACAACAAAAACATATCCACAGGCGCAGATGTCTTCTCAAATCATAGACTAGTAATTGCAAATATCAACATACGACCCAAAATAATCCATAAGAAAATAAAGCCGAAAATATATATAAAACTATTGAAAAAAAGTAACATCAAAGAAAAAGTAATAACAAAGATTAATAGAAATTGTGTTATTGTTTTAACTGTGAAAAATGCACTTCAAAAAAGCAATTAAGACACAGCTGTTTGTTACAAATATCGCAGCGGTATTTTGTTTTATTCGCTTTATTTTTTGCTAGCTTCCTTTCCATTTCCGTGAAATATTTGTAGTAGCCGTTAGAACAAATCTGTCTCTTATCTAATTCATATAATTTATCATCTTAATTATTAGAAACAAATCGAGAGGTAGGTAAGTCATTTCTTTTAATTGGACCTGAAAATTTAAAACATTTAAGATTTGGGAATGGGTATACAAAAATATTTTGCATCTACCTTGTATAAGTTTTTCCCGAAATGTCGTCATTGACATTTTATTGTGTGTTACTTGCTGATATAGCAAGTAGGCATTGACAATTGCTGCACCAACTACATACTCCACTAGATCGCAAGTTTACCATAGCATTTGACCCCGCGTCTAAGAGATATACGATTTGATCTGATCTAAAATTATATAGTTATTGAGAGAAATAAAAATTACTAAAAATTTGGATTAATCGAAATGTCAATATACCTTTCGTGCTTATTCTACTCAATAATGGATTTAGGCTTCTTTATATCTTCTGATTTTTTATGCACAGTAATCATTTCAGGTAAATACTTCGTTGTCAACGTTACTACGTCCCGCTTGACTTTCCACTTTTCAACAAATATACCAGTATTGCTTTCCTCGGAAACAAATTCGCCCTTTTTTAGTTTTTTGTTCATGATATTTCTGGAATTATTTTTCCTGTTAGTACGCAAGGTACCCAATACATATGTTTTATGTTTTAGCAATTTAAGAGCCAACTCTACAGAGGAGCGGTTAAATGTTACAACCCATTCCGCTGTGTTGCCAAATTTATAATTAGTATCGAAACTTGAAACGCGGTAAAAAACATGTCAATGTATTATGTTGCTTTACCCGTTCTAAAAATGATTCAACATTTTGTCTATGATGTCTAAATTGATTGAATAATCCATAATAATTTTTTTGTCGTAAAAAAGGTTAATTGGGTAGGCATCTTTTGATTTGGTGGTTACTTTTTAAATTTCTCATCTACATCTGGATTATAATTTAATGCCAGGGGTCCCTTTAAGCTAATAGGAACATTTTTTGATGTTTTTAGAGATTGCAGCAGTATATCTTGATTGCTGACAGATTCAATTATACTTTTCATTTTTATTTTATGAAGGTGAATAAATAAATAAAAAATAAAATAAAAATAAAATCTCAAAAAATAACACACATTTCATAAATATATCTCTAGAATAAATATAAATAATTTTTAAATAACTCAATGGTATGGAACATTACTTTCATCTAACAAACAATCACATTACACCTATCTCTACTTCTTTTTCAGTTTACTGTCAAACAATTACAATAGCAGACTTAAGTTCTCCATTCAACAATACAGGATAGTTTGAACCATGTTCTTTCAACCATCAATTAATAGAGTACCGGCATGTAAGTAATGTTTTATTTATTTGTTCATTTATTAATTTATTACAATTTAATATACTATTTTACCAATTTGTGGGTCTTACCTTGTCTGCTTAAACATCTTATTCATTTTGAAAAACCACAGGCATGTAATATTGGCATAATTACTGTAATTTATATCATCTATCTTTGTTTATCTTTATTAGACAACACCCTAATATGGGTTTAATATTTCAGCATTTATTTAACTTTGTATCGAGACCTGAAGATGCTTTGAATGTTGTAGAAAGCGAAACCGGTCGTCTGGATAGTTAAATTAAATTGATTGTGAGTAAGTCTAATTTATTATTTCTTTTACCTTTTTTTAAAACAAAATTAAGTTAAAATTAAATATTACAAATCCTACAACGTTGTCATATCGCATGGAATGAAATGTAGTATTTAACCGCTCCTACTCTACAGAGGTGTAGTACTTATCTACACAAACTGTTCGCTTCTTTCCAACAAATATGTTACTACTTTTGTTGAGAGAGTATAATTCTCAGCATTATTGTTTTCTTGCCCGCAGTATACTTTTAGGTAATGCAAATAACCACATTCTATATATAATTTACATTTACATAATTTAAATGGTACCAAAGTTTCATCAAAACATAATAATTCTGATAGTACAATAGGCATTTGAAAATTTCTTTTGATCTTTGACAAAAAAACTTATCTTATACAATATGTCATTGGGTTCCATAACAGCTTCGTTGTCAGCAGAGGGTCAGTTTTTTAGAAGTAATTGAAAGCGATTTCTTGATATTAGCTGACAAAGTTCATTTTTATATATATAAATTTTTGGACCATAATGAAGAAATTGTAAGAAGAGGAAGAAGTCCCATTAACATTATTAGCTCCAATAACTGTTCTATTTCTTCTAGTATTGTATATTTCCATGAATGTGTGCGTTATCTACGTTTACCTTGAACCTTTTGCTGTGCGGCATATCGATTATTTTCGTTTGTAAATAGTTTAATTATGTCATCAGTAATCACAAATTTATAAAACTCTAAAGTCATATTTTATTTATCATATTTAAAACCTACATCATTGGATTTTTCTCTGAAAACACACAGTTTTTCAAATTATGTTCAGTAATAGGTCCCCACTCGGTTAACTAATCAAACATTTCTACATTAATCGTAGTATTATCGTTGTCAGCTTCGAGAAAGACTGTATGACGACAACGATAACAACGATGAGTTGGAATAACTGTTAACTCTAACTGGAAGATCCCAAATGAATGTAAATTTCCGAAGTGGCTAGTATAGTAGGATCGTTTTAGCCTGTCGCATAAGTAATAAAAGTGTCTGTTCAGATTTGCCTCAGGTAGTTAGCGGTTCTCAAATTAAAAATGTACGATTTTCTTAATTTGATAATACGACATTAGGGATTTTTTAATAAAATAACTTTGTATTATGTTTTATAATAATTGAATATCTTAATGTAAATTGATAAACATTGAGTATGAAATATACAGGGTCATTTACGCAACATGTTGGTTAAAAGTTTTCAAAGTTCTGGTCGTCACTGGTTTCTGCAAACTTGGAATAATGAGTTATGCAATGCATTCTTCATTTTTTAAATATTTGCATTCTTCTAGCACTTCCTATTAAGTTTCTTATTTTAAAAAGAAACTGTGCTTTTTGTTATTTTTTTAGAATCTACGTAAAATTCTGGATTGATTTTTATTGGGATACCATTCTCGAAAAAATAGCCGTTTTTGAGATATTTAAAGTTTTTGAAAAATTTTTCATATTACATATATGCAACTTCACATGTACTAAACTCTATTTTTATTTAAGCATAAAAAAATTTGCCAATGTTAATACTGGATGTTCAAAATTTTGTATTATATTTTTATTTTTATATATTTTATAAATATATCTATAAAAATATATATCTATATAAAACAAAGACTTATTCCTACTTCACACACACACCTTCCCAAACCCACCGAGGTAAGTTGTCCTCCTGCGGTACAACCAGCCTCGGCTTTCCTCCGCCCCCTGGTCTTTGGAGCCAGGTCTCGAATATTTCGCGGTATCCCCCGTCAGGCAATAGGAGATTTCCGTGTTTTTACATTTAAGTGGTAGGTTAGCCCATTTGGTTTTATCACTACCGGTCAAAGCAATTGTTCGGCGATCTAATGATGGTTGTGTGTGCCGATACTTGCTTTCCCTTTTCTGCACCAAGTGCAGTTGATAGCGAGCAAGCATCGAATCCTTTTATCCGTCGTCTAATACCCAGTCATTCGTCCAGTCATGTCCTTAATCTACCTTACTTGCTAATCTAATTTTTTTGGTGCTTGCATTCAAGAGCGTCGTGCGGCGTGCCTCCGGCTCTCTCCTGCATGCGGTTTTTGTTATATTTTTTTTTTTGTTTTCTTTTTGTGGTTGGTACCCTTTTGTTTTAATTTTTCTATCTACGTCTTAATCTATGGACAGGTATCATCACTATCTGACTCGCTATCCGATTCATCTGAATCTTCATCATTACGAATAATTAAAGGTCTTACTCCATCAATAACTTGTTCTATTTCATATGACTCTAAAATTTTTTTTCAGAGTGCTCAATACATTTCCGCCATTGTTCCTCATTGACTTGGTTTAGTGCATCTTGCCAGAGTTGTAAAACGCTGGCTTCCTCGGTGGTCTTACATGCATGTTTATCGAAGTAGTTTTTAGTGATGCCCCACACCAATTCAATTGGATTGTACTGGCAGTGATATGGTGGTAGTCTTAGGACCTCATGACCATATTTTAGTGCCATTTGGTCAACGACAAATTTTTTCTCAGTAATGTGTTCTTTACACTTATTTAATAATTCAGCTTTTAAAACTAGATGTTCGTGTTCTATATTTTTCTCCGACAGCCACTTTCTTAAGTCTTCTTTTTTCCAGCTGCTTGTGGGAAACTTTTCCTCCTCTCTGGTGTGATACGAAGAATTTTATAAGACTATTAATGACGAATTTTCCAGATTTTTTTATAATATGTCCTTAAACCAATGTTCAAAAATATCGGCGTCCATGTTTCCGTGGTAATCATCTGTTTTTTTTGTCGAAGAAAATATAAGACTAGCATTGGACATTAAACCTTCCGTATTTCCTGCATGCAATATAATATATCTTTTGCCATTACTCGCACTAGTACCCAAACAGCATTTGGTAGGATGACTTGGTATTATTTTCTTTCGCAAAAATCCATGTTTCGTCAAGAAACACAAATTGTCTGGCAAATTCGGAATTCTTGTTTTTTAAATAGTTCCTTATAATTTTCCACCTTTTTCCAACAACATTGGGCAGCTCGCATAACACTTTACGATTATTAGTTATTTGTATCTAAAACCCATAGCTTTTAATACTTTTGATAAACTGGTCAAACCCATATCAAAAAGTTCTCTGTCCTTTATTTTTTGAAAGTGTCTTTCTTGTAACATGTACTTTTGCTTTGTACATGTCATAAATGATAATTGAATGATAAATTTCTGATTGAAATTTTAATACCATGTGGCAAGTGGAGGGTTTTTGGATGCAAACGAATCCTTTTATTGTCCTTACTTAATTCCTCCTCACTCATTTTGCGAACTCTGCAAGGTCCGTTCTGAAATTCCACAAGCTACACTTGTCATTTTTTGAACTGCCAGTACTGATGTAACTGGTCCCATGTTGATTTTTTCTAAAGTAAAATAATTTTCCACTTTCAACACAATTCGACGCTCACTCGGAGATAAAAACTTATATTTAGGTGTTCTATCGTTTTCTTGTACGTTATCCATTTTCACTATTGAAAACCGGCGATCGTTGAATACTAATAGCGAGATTTTTCGAAGCTCTATGAATATATACACGAGAGGCCGGGGCCTCGGTGGCAGGGCGCGTTGGTCATTGGCCGATGAGTCCGGTCAAAGGAGAGCCTCGACTCCGCAGACTGTTTACTATTTTTGCAAATATAACAACTAAAATTATCCAGTTATGCGACCGCAAGGGATGGATGCACTCCTCGAGACAATTTTATTTGAAATGAAATTATTAAAGTTTTTTCAATAAATTATCATCACAAAGCATTCAATTTGCGTTTTTCCACGATTTATAAAAAAATTGTTTTGGTAGCGCTGATTTATCCTCAAGTACTACAGCCGACCAGTAGGAGGTTCGGTACCACAAAGCAAGTAGAAAAGGAAAAGCATAACAGAGTGGCTGTAACTAGAGTCATAAATTATTTTTCGGGCGTTAATCTTTAAGCCGTTAATCGAGTGTTAATTTATAATAGTAAAAAAACCAATGGGTAACTTTTTGTAGCATGGCATGTGACATGTAAGTAAATAAAAACTATTTTTTAAGTTATACTTCTTTAGACGCGATTGGGAAAAATTGATGCGAGTGAATTTTTATAAAATTCACAGTATGAAGTACGCGCATATTCACAGCATGAAGTTAGTTGCTACATCTACAAGTTAGGTGTTAATACAAATAAAGTGTGAATGGAAGTGAAACATGGACATTTAGAAAGAAAGAAATCAATAAGCTATTAGTATGGAAACGCAAAATCCTGCGAATTATATATGGTCCTTGCAGGGACAGCTTGACAAATGAATGGAGGAGCAGATACAACAATGAAATAGAGACTCTCTTTGGGAAAGGAAACATCGTAAGATACACAAAAGCCAATAGATTAAGATGGGCAGGCCACGTGGTATGGAGTGATGACGACAGACTGATTAGCAGTGTGTTTTGGGAAAGACCAGATGGTAGAAGATCAACAGGAAGGCCTAGAAAAAGGTGGAAAGACGCAGTCAGGGAAGACCTGGAGAAGATGGAAGCAAGGCCATGGGAAATAATAGCACAGGATCGGAATCAATGGAAGGCAATAGTAAACGCGGCAAAACTCACGAAGAGTTGTAAAAGCCAATGATGATGATAATGATGTTTTTGTTAATTCGATTATATTAGGACGATGATAGATATTTACTGATGATTTGTATATTGTATATGTATATTTTTGTGTGTAAAAATCGACCTGGTTCAGTAGTTTTGATCTACTTTATAATTACGTAGAAATTACATTTATATGTTACTTTTGGACCTCACTGTATAATATATTAATATTAAGTGTTCATTGAAGAACTTACCTCGGTTAATAAAAAAACTTGTAAATCCACTTACAGAAAATTTTTATTTTCGTAATTGAAAAAATATTTTATTTTGCCAGTCTTAATTTTGAATAAAGCTGAAGGTAAATTTTTCTAAATACTATATCATGAGGTAGTTTACTTTAAAAATAATCAGCATTTTGACCAATTGGTAAAAACAAGTACACAAATTAATCAATCGAAATTCAACGCTTTCTCCGATAATTTTATTTGAATGTTGGATAGAGATTAGTACAACTCTGTAAATGTCTCTCTGGAGGTCTGTGTTACATTTACCATTTTACCATTACTTATATAGGAAATGCTAGAAACCAGAATAAAAATTTGAATTAAGAATCTTTCGAATTAGAGAAGTTCGAATTAAACAGGTTCCACTGTACCATTATATTTTTTTATTAAGGAATAAAAGAGGATTTTTAATTTAAAATAAAATATAGGATCTTTTATGTTTTTTAAACACAGTTAAATTGTGTTTAAAAACATATCTTTGTTATGGTACAGTGTTATAAAAGACCCTGAAACCTTCAATTTGTGTAAATAACTTTTTTTGGTATCTTTTATTATGACAGATATGTTGGACTTAGTTAGAAAGTTTGATCACTTTATATTACATATTTCATGGATTCTATAAAACAATTTCATTTTCAGTTTACGTAATAATATACATTTTTCAGTGTATCAATACCTAAACGGAAAACGTAAGAGGTGATAAGGGGGAGCCAATATGAATCCTAAATTCTGCTTTTGGAATTTGGAATTCATATTTCACCAAACGGGAAAAAGCGAAGAGGTAGATGAAGAAGATCGTTTTATGAACATTTATGAACGCGTTTTGTGGATATTTGAATTTTATAAATGTGGTCCATGTACGAGTAGGCAAAGAAAATTTTTGACAGGAGTACATCTATACCTAGATAGCAAATTTTTTACATGTAATATTTTATACTTATTTTCATACGACAAATAAAACTTTCGCACCCCCACAAGAAGAGTGACACAATTTAAAATTAGTAAATTGTCCAGTAGAATAAAAATAAAAACTTCAAACATTTTTAATTGAATACAGATTGCAAATTAAAGCCAAACTGATTCTCAGGACACATATAGTTGCTTTTTTGCTCTCTTTTAGATTTAAAGGAACAATGTAGACTCTATATTATAAAAGCCTCCAAAAGTACTCTCTCTTTGACTTATGTCGTTTTTCTTGTGTTGCTCGATTTCTTTTGCTGTATGACAGTATTAAATAAAGTAATTAAAAATTAATTGCTGTTTAATGATTAATAAATCAAATAATATTATTACGAAAAAATAATAATTCGGCTAAAACAGAACAGTATAAATCATAAAGTGATATTCAAGTAAAGTGTGTACAAGACAAGTTTAGTGTGAAAAGAGTTCAAGAAAACAAGGTATTCCAAATATTGATACTAATTTGCGGGATATGATTTAAACGTATCAATTCTAAACAGTTGTATTTCTTTCTTTCTTTAACCGTTATGTCAATACCCAAGTACCTGATACGGGAGTCTATACCCGTGCTACCCAGGTACCCGGCATTGTTTCGGTAAACTTCGCTTGTACATTCCGAAAATAACAGACAATTGGGATTTTTCTTTGTTTGCTATCAGTGTTTATTTAACTGTGCTTACAAGTTGTTAATATTTTTGTGACTATATGCGTGTTTTATGTTGTAATTACTTGTAATAATGGCAAGAAGAGAAGTGAGTGCTAGCGAATTTAGAAGGTAAGTTATTACTGTTTATTTTTACAATGTTTTATACATAGATCATTCAATTTTAGAATGACGTATAAAAAGCAACAGAAGTACCTGCAACAATTTATAGACGATATAGATGAGGAAGTAGACAAAAATATCGAAAACCAGGAATCAGATGAGGACTATGTTTCGCAAAGCAAACCGGAGATGAAGCTTCTGACGTAGAGGACGTTTTTACTGATATCAATAATAAGATTGAAATCGATACCGACGGCGACGATAGTAGTGATGAAGATTTTGACGATTTTCAAGAAAGTTCTTCCCAAAGTGATGTTCTGGTTGCAAAAGATAAAACGATTTGGCAACGAAAACCGTTTACTGCAAGTCGAACACTGAAACGTAACCTTTTGCGTGAAAAAACGGGCCCAGTACGTTCTACTAAAACTCTTTCGATTAGAGATACATTCAAATGTGTTTTCAGTGACGTAATGTGTGACATAATTATACGCGAAACCAATCGAAAAGCTAATAGCGTTTGTGAAAAGTATAATGTTGAAAACCCCGACAAACCTCGAAATGTTTGGAAGTCACTCACAACAGAATGATTTGATGCATACTTTGGTATTCTTATTACAGCAGGAGTACGGCATTCAAATTCAGAGCACTCGAAAGATTTATGGAAAACAGACTCTCATCCTTTGTACCGAGCAAGTATGGGCATAAATCGCTTTTGGAGCATCAGCAGATTCTTACGGTTTGACAATGACAAAACACGTGCAGAACGTTTGCAAAATGATAAAGCTGCAGCTATTACAGATATATTCCATCTTCTCAATGATAATTTACGTAGTAACTATGTACCGTCGGATTCTCTTACTGTGGATGAACAGTTATTTCCTTTTAGAGGTAGGACACGTTTCACGCAATATATGCCAGCAAAACCTGCCAAGTATGGCATCAAAGTTTGGTGGGTTTATGACGCCAATAATTCGTATTCACTTACTGGACAAATTTATACTGGAAAAAATTCGACTGGACGTGAAACTAATCAAGGTGAACGCGTAGTAAAAGATTTGTGTTACCGATACAAAAATTCTGGACGAAACATAACAATGGATAATTTTTTCACAACTCTTCCACTAGTCCGTCTCCTGTTGTCTTGGAATTTATCATTAGTTGGTACTTTGAAAAGAAACAAACCATATATTCCACAAGAAATGCTGCCTTCACCAGAGCGTGAGCCTGAATCGTCATTACACGGATTCAGTGCAGATCGTGTTACTATTTGTTCATATGTACCAAAAAAGAAAAAAAGCGTTATCTTGCTGTCAACAATGCATGACAACGATAATGTAAGTGGCCCAAAAAATAAACCTGAAATAATTCAGTTCTATAATACAACTAAAGGAGGCGTAGACAACATGGACAAAATGGTTTCTCATTATTCCACTAAACGCAGAACTTTGCGTTGGCCAGTAGCCTTCTTTTACAATATCCTAGACGTAGCTCAATCAGCTTAATGAGTCACTTGCTGAAACTCTTCCTTAGGATATTACACTCAAGAATGTACAAGATACTAGAAGAACTTAGCGGGTCAACACAATTCGGTTTTAAGGGAGGACTAGGAACAAGAGAGGCAATTTTATGTTTGAACACCTTAATACAAAACTGTTTAAATCAACGAAAAGATGTCTACCTCACCTTCATCGACTACGAGAAGGCATTTGACAATGTTAAACATGATATCATGATGGAACTACTACATAGGGCCAACATGGACCAGAAGGAGATCAGAATTATTCAGAATCTATACTGGAACCAAATGGCAAAGGTGAGGATTGATCAAGACCAATATACGGATGAATTTGAAATCCGGAAAGGTGTCCGCCAAGGCTGCATACTCTCTCCGATGCTTTTTAATTTATATGTTGAAAATATATTTGCGGAAGCATTAGAATACACGGAATTAGGCATTAAGGTGAACGGCATACCAATTAGCAACCTACGCTATGCGGACGACACAGTGATTATAACTGATAATTTGGAAGATCAGCAGTTACTACTTGATAGGGTGAATAGCATAGGTAAAAAATATGGCCTCAAAATCAACATTTTGAAAACGAAATATATGGTCATTAGCAGAAACCCTCCAGAAAACCCGATAATATGCATAGGTGACGATCGCATAAAACGCGTGAAAACTTTTAAATACCTTGGCACCACAATCAATGACCAATCGGATCCACAACAAGAGATAAAAACCCGAATACAAATGGCAAGACAAGCTTTTGTGAAATTCAGACCGCTCCTATGTAATCAAAACCTAAATTTCGAAATACGCTACAGAATGGTCAAGTGCTACATATGGTCCATCTTGCTTTATGGCATGGAAACGTGGACTTTAAAAAAAACATCTATCAACAAACTTGAAGCATTTGAAATGTGGTCATTGAGAAGAATGATGCGCATACCTTGATGGATAGAGTTCGAAACGATGACGTCCTTAAGAGAGCCGGCGTGGAAAGAGAACTCTTTGAATTAATTAAAAAACGCAAGATTGGTTACCTTGGGCACATATTGAGAGGAGCAAAATATGAAATACCACAGTTAATCCTACAAGGGAAGATCGAAGGTAGGAGCGGAGCCGGCCGCAAACAATTATCCTGGTTAAGGAATATTAAAAAATGGACAGGAATACACAATACAGGCGAGCTGTGTCACGCCGCCAAGAACAGAATTCTAGTAATGAGAAAGTCGCCTACGCACTTTGGTGTATGGCATGTTAAGAAGAAGAAGACGTAGCTTGCCTAGCAACCTATATAATTTATACAGAGAATAATCCACAGAGTTCTACTGAAACCAGTAAGCGTAGAATTTTTCTATAAGACTTAGGGAAACAACTAGTGATGCCTGCAATTTCTGCTAGATCTAAAGTACCAAATGTATACCGAAATTTTTCATCACGGTCAGGAATTGAGTGTATGTTAGGAAAACCTCTACCTACAGATTCAAGTAATACTTCTTCTTCTTCTTCTTAATATGCCATACACCAAAGTGCGGAGGCGACTATCTCATTACTAGAATTCTGTTCTTGGAGGCGTGACACAGCTCGCCTGTATTGTGTATTCCTGTCCATTCTTTAATATTCCTTAACCAGGATAATTGTTTGCGGCCGGCTCATCTCCTACCTTCGATCTTCCCTTGTAGGAATAACTGTGGTATTTCATATTTTGCTCCTCTCAATATGTGCCCAAGGTAACCAATCTTGCGTTTTTTAATTAATTCAAAGAGTTCTCTTTCCACGCCGGCTCTCTTAAGGACGTCATCGTTTCGAACTCTATCCACCCAAGGTATGCGCATCATTCTTCTCAATGAGTAAGTAATACTGCAGAGTCATTACCACTTCGAGATTCCACTGGACGCCTCAAAATTGTTGGAAACTGCTACATTTGTATGTCTTTAACGAAAAAGCGGCTAAGAAAGACACGAAAATCATGTAATGTTTGTAATCGTCCACTATGTAACGAACACTCAGTAAATATAAGTAAGTGTGGACAATGTGTTTAAAATGTAACTTTTATTTACGTTTCCATATCAGTTTTATTATAAAAAAAACTAGACAGAGCTTCATAATTTACTAAACATTAGTGTTACCCGGGTGCCAGGGTGTGGACATAATGGTGTAAAAACTTTGACAGGTAATTTTAATATATTATATGCATTTTTTTCTTTGGTTTTTATTATAAATCTCTTCGTTCTAAATAATTTTAGGAATAACTAGAAGCTCGAATAAAAATATTTATACTATCGTCAATGATTCAGATAAAACAATTACCAAGGATACCCAGGTACCTGGGTATAGACACAAAGGTTAATTGCATTTTTTCTTGAGTACATTTTCTTCCGCATCAAAGTTACTCCAAAAAGTAAGTCTTTGTATGACAGTTAAAAAAAATGAATCTGGTCTAGATTTCTCAAAACTCAGTACTTTGAAATCAGATATTTTTATAGAGTTTGCAGCCACATCTTTAGCGTAGTTGTTACCTGTCATACTTTTTAATGCTTAAAGTGCCCTCTATTGCTATCAATGCACAAGTAATATCTTTGTCCCAAATTTTCTAATGCGTCAGATATTGTGTTATTATGACCATTTAAATTTTCAATTTCCGCGCGAACTTTTGCCATGATAGTGTTAATATTTGTATTTGACTCAAAATCCATTTTTTATTTTAAAAACCCACATAAAAAGCTATCACATGGTGTTAAGTCGGGACTATTGTGGCCATATAATGGTACCCTTATTGCCGATCTACACATTAAATTAAGTATTTAAATGTTCTTGAACGGCTACGACATTATGTGGCGGTGCTCCATCTTATTGCCATATCATACTAGTTAATTGATTTTGTGTATAATTTTGATTTAATAACTCATCCACTTCTGTAATGACTGTGTCCAACTATGATTCCCCTGTTAATTTATAATCATAAAACAATGGTCCAACTATTTTGTTTTGAAATATTCCGCACCACACATTTATTGATTTTCTTCCTTACTTTTTTATTTGCTTAATTTTTCTTTTTCTATTATTTTTCTGTTCCTACGAATACCAATGTCTTCTAATAAAAATGCCTAAAGTTGAAAAATTTTATTCATATATCCATAAAATGTTATAAAAATAATTAGGACCATTGTTCGAGTTTGTAAGCATGTCTGGACAGAACTGTAAACGCTTTCTCTTATGAACATCGGTAAGTTCTTGTACCGGTAATATTTTGTACGGCTTATAGTTGTGCTTTTTTAAAACACTATGTATCGTCGCACGGCTTTTTTCTAATGCATTAATAGCATTGTTTAGACTATAGTTTCGGAATTTTTTAAAATAAAAATGTTATTATGGATTTAATCTATTATTTAAGTATTTTATTTTTACCTTCAAAGTAAAGTAAAGTATTAATATCTTCACCATCATTTCCTACGATAGTATGTTTCTTCCGTTCAAACATTTTTTTATTTAAGACATGACGATAATTATTTAAAAATGTATTTGCAGAAGGATTCTGTCGATCTGAATAAATCAGCCTATATTCTCTTCTTGCCGCTTGCATGTTTTTATTATTTTTTACATAAATTTAGAATATATCTACTTTTTCATCAGCAGTATAACCCATTTCGGTATGGGGATTGACAGTTTATAATAAATTAATAATTGTTTCATTTTAAAATGAAACAGTTACTTACTTTGTCAGTTACAAAGCCACCTATGGTTACGCTTTTATAGTACCATATGCCATTATAGAATAAAACTAATGCTACACAATGTTATATATGGTAATCAGGAAATTCAGGGCTACTCAAAGCTATAAAAAAAATACAGGGTGTCCCATTTGAAATATTGAAGATGTATTTTATTGGGCACTCCCTGTATACAAAATTTGGTCTTATGCTACATTGTTGGTTGGTACAGATAAAATAATACAACTTTTATTTGAAACTTTTTTTGTATTCCGGAAATTAAGGAAAATAAGTGGGGGTCAAAATATAATGAGCAACCCGGTACATAACCTAAAACTGCATTTTTTTTCAAAAAAAACGTATAACTTTTTTTTTGGAGGAGGCTGCAGTTAAGTTTTTTTTTAAATGTGTATATGAACTAAAATTGTATGTCTAATTTTTATCAAATTTTTCCGTTTGATGCTCAATTTTAAGAAATCGGAAATACATATATATATATATATATATATATATATATATATATATATATATATATATATATATATATATATATTTATATATATAATATATAAGTTCTCGGGAAGAACCTTGTTGAGAATTGAAAACTCGACATTTCGGCACCCATTTTGGAACCTGTCAACGGTATGCGCTGACGTGGTCTCTGACCTGACGTGGACAGAGCGGTGTAGGTTGGGTGGGGGGGCGCTGAAGCAACGGTCGCCATGTTGCCGGCAGTCGTTTAGCGTCATCGCGCATGTTTAAACTATTAGGTCGTTTTTCGATCTCGATGGCTTCACGAATTATTCTCGATTTTCAGGAGCGATGGTTTTTGCTTTTTCGAAATATATTTTGTGGTCTGTCTGAATATGGTGTTGGGCTAGGGCTAAAAACGGCCTAATAGTTATATATATATAAACGGATATATATATACATATATATATATATATATATATATATATATATATATATACATATATATATATATATATATATATATATATATATATATATATATATATATATATATACTATATAAAGAGGTAACTTCGGATGTAGAAAATGGGTACGATATTTCTATTGACGACGATGATAGAGAAGAGTTTAGCGATCATGAAACAATGAAACGGAATCTGAGTAAGAGAATATCCCAGAAGCAACATCAATGATTGAAGAACAAACAATTAATAAAGAACAAGTCTGACAGGAGGTTAATTTATTATGCCAAGAATGGAACGAAATGAAAGAAATTTGCACCACCTTCAAATATTCGCACACGACGGAAGAATATAGATTCTCACTTACAAGAGACAATCCGAGAAACAAAAACCCAATGAGCCCTATATAATCGTGGGATGTTCCAATGCAAAATATTATTAAACTTGTAGTAGAATACAGCAATATTTATATTAGAGAGATATCTGGAAGATACAAAAATAAAAACGACGTCAAACTTACATCTGTTCCGGAAATAAGAGCTTTTAGTGGTTTGTTATATTTAGTAGGTTTGGATCACGGCTCTTGAAAAATTTTAAAGAATATACGTTTTGATAATAAACAAACCAGATACAAAAAACTTAAAATCGATAAACTAGCTCCGATAAGAAAGATTTTTGAAACATTTGTAAATAACAGCCAATCTTGTTATACTGCTGTTGACTATGTAACTCTTGATGAGACGATTTTTGCTTTTCTACTACTAAAAGGAGAACACAGGCTAACGGTTTTGGGTACTATTTATTTCCAAAGAAAAGGATTGCTCCCAATTATGACTAATGTGAAAGATCGCCCTGTAGGTTCCTCTGTTTTTGGTTTTGGAGCACATAAGATGGTGAGATTGCATGTCACCAAAAAGAATAAAAATGTATTACTAGTTTTATCCTTTCATCACACTAATACAGTAGACGAAATTAGCAAGAAGCCAGAGATGATTTTATTATATAATGATACCAAATGTAAAGTAGATATTGTAGATAAAATGGCGTCATCTTACGATGTGTCTAAAAATACTAAACGATGGCCACTTGTAATTTTTTGTGGGGTCCTAAATATTGCCCGTATAAACGCTTTTATAATTACCAAACATAATAATCCCAATACGAAATATACTAATCAACGAAGACAATTTATTAAAAATTAGAAGGAGGCCTATTAAAAAGTTATTTGGAATCAGCGGCTACTACGTCAGAATTACATTCTAACATTCGAGAAGCTGTTTTGAAATACCCTCGAATGCTAACACAAAACCGACCCAAACCACCACCAGGTAAAAGAGGACATTGCAAATACTGCAAGAAAACGAAAACACGACTTTTTTGCACATTTTGTAAACGTTGATTAAACATGGATCATATCGTAGCCTGCTGTAAGGAGTGTATTTAGCAAAAAAAACCTAAGAAACTGTCCGTGTGATTAAATTTTCCCTGTCATAGAATTCCGCTAAACTCTTTGTGATTTTTAATACAGTTTTATTATTGTTTTGATCAATTTTTGTAAAATGGAAGAATAATTTGATTTTTTGTAAGTGTGGTAAGCTGTCAAAATTATTATGTAAAATATATCACTTATTTTTGATCTATTTAATTTCATCATCAGATAAACAAACAAAATATTTTCAGTAGATGGAAGAAAATATCCTATATGTACAAATAAAAATTTTGTGTTTCAAAAATACTAATTAAAAGCAAATAAAAATATAGCCTTATTTGTGATCCAAATGGATCACCGTCGTGCGGTCTTGTTATTGTTTAGACGTCGTCGATCGAAATGTTATTGAAGTAAAACATGAATAGCTGATTAGGGGACGACTGGCATCGTATACATGACTATGGTATGACCCGATAGGAAAATTAAGGATAGAAAACCAATTAAGCAAATATGTTGTGATAAAGAGAGGTGTCAGACAGGCATGCATTTTATCGCCTCTATTTTTTAATATTTACTCGAAAAGATATTTAAATCAACCCTGAAACACACCGTTGTAAGCCTAGTGATAAATGAAGAACAACTGAATAATTTCCAAGATGCAGACTACACAATGAAATTCGCAGATCGCTTGCAAAGTCTACAGACACTAGTTTATAGGATACTTAATGCATTTAAGTACAACTATCCTCAGAAATCTGAATAATACATATTTTCTGCTATCAACTATTACAACAAACTATTTTAATTTTTATTATCGGTAACTTAATCTACTTGTTATTTTATTTTTGTTAGTTTTGTTGTGTCATTGATTGGATCATATTGGATCATACAATATGCTATCAATAAATGAATAACATGTAAGATACCTTATCTTGTCATCTATTGCATTTGTGAATATTGCAACATGGAAATGTAATTATATTCCAGTTAATCATAAACAAGGAAAAAACCATTTATTGTCATTTATATTAATAGATTGGTGACGTAACGGCCCTTTCATATGCATCCGTCCTTAGGAATTTATTGAATCTATCAAACTATTTCGAAACGAAATTTTTTCGTGCTAATCAAAATGAAATAATAGATTCAATAAATACAGCGTACGTTATTAAAAATATATAGATAAAATAATTATTATTATAAAGGAAATTGACGAAGCACCTAAAGTATGTTACAAAGCTAAGATTTGTACACATACATATATATACAAATGTGACAGAATATTTTATGGAAATTACTATGGGGTTACTAAAATGTTGGAAGTAGGCAACCAATTTACTGACAAATAGGAAACATACACTATAGCAAGATAAACATCTTCTTCTTCGTGTGTCTTATCCGTCAAGGACATTGGCGATCATCACGGCCCATTTTACTCTGTCTACAGGCTTGAATCTCTACAGATTAAACGCAAACATACATACACTTTAGTTTTACTTGGGATTTTACTATTTTTCATTTATCGTAATACACTTGAGGCTTTCGATTAGTTTTCATGACAATTATGTTTAGAATTTCCTCTCCAAAAAAACAGAAGGTTAGCGTTCTTGATACTTGATATATCATTACTGTAATGTGTAAGTCCTAGAGCATGTCTACCAATATTGGCCTTTGCGCGTTTTACTTTTGTGTTTTTTGGTAACCTTGACCACTCAGTTCCATCTTCTGATACATATACCGGTAATCGTTCGGAGTCAGTAACTGTTAAATCATTTTGCTTTATGTTATGATCAATAGTAAGGTCATATTCTGCTTCTACCTCTGTTACATTGTCTTCATCTTCTAAATCACTTGCTGTATCCTCATTGATATCAAGCTCTGGTTCATCACTTTTAAGTAAAGTAAAAGTTCATCTTTACTCAGTTGCTTTCGGCTAGATATAAATGAAACGTAACTCATGTTCACAGTTCTACGCACTATTCGCAAATAAAACAAGAAACCAACTTACACTGGAACTCAATATATTTATATTATTTCATTAAATTTTATCATAGCTCGAGGAATTCCCCATTTAAACATGTAAAACCTTACATAAAACGATAGTACACATAGTCGGTACTAATCCGTAAAATCTATGGGATCCCCACATTATTACAATTTTATAAGAATTTATTTTATATGACATAAAAGGCTGGCCGGAGTATTAGGAGACCCCAGCCTATAAAATTGAAGTTTAAATTTAATCTAACCGTTAAATGTTCTTGTAGGCATATTTTTTTTATCAATACAATATACAAACTACAGATAGATGGAAAACTGCTAAAATGATTTACAGATATATTTTATTAAGAGGATTTAACTTGTATAGAGAGAGGTTGTCCTCTTTAAGAAACAAAGAAAAACATAACCATAACCAACGCCTTAATATAAGTTACAGTGGCTTGGAGTACTTTGCCGCCGATATCAATAAAAGAATGATTTCTAAAGCCGGATTTATGTGTAATATAGCATATAAGCAAATGATAATATTCAATTTTTTTTTAATTGCCGTATTGCCAGAGTCCAGTAAGAGCCTAAGCAGATATCCATTGAATTCTGACAGGAAACGGTCGGGGGAAATCTTTTTTGGACATCTACGTCACGGAACAAGACACCCCGGCATCTTTCGGCCAAGTAGGATACTAGGTCAGAAGACCCCAGGAAAGTGCTGGATTAATCGTGTTCCGGCTAAAACCTTTATCACCGTTCCAGAGAGGTAGTCTTGCCGCTCAATAAACAACTAAAATAAAAAACTAAAAATTTATAAATAGCCATACCTACTACCGTAAATTAGAAAATGTTTCAGACGTTAGGCCATAAACTAATAAATAATATCAACTATAAATTTCAGATCCCTGACCCAGTTCTCTCCTCTTAACATTATGTTCGGGAATAAGCTTCTTCGTCCACCTTGCCTTTCCGCTATCATTCGCCCATTATCTCTGCCAGTCTACTATCATTCTTTCTCTCTCATTTTCATCTATATTTACATCCATCCTCCTCGCATACACCCTCGCTCGCCCTTTGCACAACAAAACAATCGGTATCACCGCTCCAATGACATATACAGCCTCATTTGAAACTGTCCTATATCCGCTAGATACCCTGAGAAACATTCGACTTTGCGAAGTTTCCATCAGCTTAGCGTATTTCGCAGTGTTTACTACGCTACACCACACGGGGGCAGCGTAGGTTACCACCGACTGGAAAACTCCATTTAACATCTTTCTTTTGGTGCTATCTGGGCCTCCAATCTTTGGCATTAGCGGTATCAATGCCTCCAGATTTCGGTTTGCCTTCTCTACCGTCTTCTGATATTCTACTTGCACTATTTTCTACTATCAAAGACACATTTCTAGAAATATAACAATTTGCCTTGATTGATAGCGCCAACAGAAAATGGAAACCATTAACAACTGTATTGAAGAATTACCAGAAATAAATGAATTTATCGATAACTCTTTCTCAATATTATCGCTTAAATATTTCTAAGCCTTTATTAAAATGTGAATCTGAATTTAAAAAAAAATAAAACATTTTAAGCAATCATTACATTGAGATCATTTTAAAAAATAAAAATTTAACCATACAATGTTTAATAAAAAAAACGTAATACAACTTATTCATTCTTAATTTGATGTCATTATGCACATTTATGTTTGCGATCAATTGAAATTGAAATTAATAAATAATTGACAATTCAAATTAATAATTAATTAAAATTATATTAAAAATGTATATAAACAACGCAAAATACAGATCAGTTGCTTTAATTTTCCTGATTATGTTCTATATGTACATATATATATATATATATATATACATATTTATAAATATATATATAATAATAATAATACCTTACTTATGGTTTCACTGTCAATTTCTGATTTTATCAATAGATTAGATTACCATTTTTGTTTATTTAGAATGATATATAATATTAAGTTTTCAATTAATCGGAGTAAAGTTTAATCCAGTTTTTAGTGTTAACATACAAAAACATTGCTAAAAATTATGACTGATTTTCAGCATTTTATTGAACAATATCCTCTGCTATTTAAAAATAGTGGTATAAATAAATCATGGAAACCTTTACTGGCAAGTGTTTTTACTACTCAGGAACAGCGACTAAAGTCCATAGCAAGAATTTTAACATATGTTCCTGATTGGTTTCCAAATAGTGATAAATTATGGTCTTTTACAAAATTTTGTAGACCTGAAGATGTGAAAGTGATTATAGTGGGTCAAGATCCAAGTGATGCCAATGCTACTGGACTGGCGTTCAGTAAAGATATTGGTGCAGGAATTTATCCGTCAACAGAAATTATTTTAGAAGAAGTAAGAAGTGATATAGGTGACACGCTTAGACCATTTCCAGAAAATTATGGAAATTTGGAATACTGGGCTAAACAAGGAGTCCTTCTTTTAAATTCAGCTCTAACAAATACTACATATAGGAGTCATTTGGATCTTGGATGGAAAAAAATTGTAATAGAATTAATTAAACAGTTACAACAAATGAATGAAAATATAGTATTCATGTTTTGGGGAGAGCATGCTAAGAGTTTAAGAGATCATGTTGAGAATAGGTTCGAGGACGATTACTGGAATCAATATTCCGCTGGGCATCCCTCTCCGAATAATACATTAGACAATTTTTTGGGCTGCAAACATTTCTCGCAAGCTAATGGATGGTTAGTAGCACACGATATGGCCCCTATCGATTGGTGTCCAGTTCCTCCAAAAAATGGTTCCTAATTACGTGAAATGTTATCAATTTTTGTTTTTAGGTATAAAATTTATCAATGAGTTTAGTTTAAAATCTGTGAAAAATTGTATTTTTATTAGAAATTTCACAAATTAAATACTCTTTTTAATTATATGCTTAGTATTTAATTTATGACATTTTTACATAATTTTTGATTATAAACAAGTTTTACTAGCTTATAGACGCCACGTTCTTTTTTTATTAATGTAGTTTTAAGTTCAATTAAAATAATTTGTTAAAATTCAATTTTCTTTAATACTTCTTTACGTAAAAAAACCTAGTGTACGACTAATTTTGTGGTTCAGTAATATATATATATACATATATATATATATATATATATATATATATATATATATATATATAGATATATATATATATATATATTATATATATATATATATATATATATATATATATATATATATTGCTGATACTCTAAATCAATATTTAAAACAGTACGGTCGAAAAAATAATTTGAAAAATATATATATATATATATATATATATATATATATATATATATATATAGATATATATATTATCATATACTTGTATACTACTACTAACGTATGATTGTCCTTTTCTGATTTTCTTAATTTTATTAGTAGACTAGCTGAACGCCGCCGAACTTTCAATTTTAATTTAATTTAATTTTAGTGTATTTTATTTCCTTTTTTATATTTTATTCTATTTTACTCTATTTTGTTCTATTTTATTTTATTTTATTCGTACGTTACGATGCATAACATCCCGGTACGTCCAACGAACGTCCGCTCGGGACGTAAAATGGACGTGCATAGGACGTTTGGCGCAGCGACATTCGGACCAATATAGGACGTTAAAAGAACGTCCTTGGAACCAAAGCGGACGTGCGAGGAACGTCCCTAAAGTCCCTGAGGGACGTACTATGGACGTCCACTGGACTTACGTGTGCTATTAGGGTACCTCTACAATAGTGTAATTAAACATAAAGTGACGTTTAATAAACTTAATATTGACTTCTATTTAATTTTTTCGGTTCGTTTTAACTTGAGAAAATATGATTAAATTGTAAGAAAAATAGTAAAAGCAGTTTTATTTTCCGATACAAATAGTTGTATATACTGATCTATACCATGTATCATCAGATATCAGCTTTTATGAGTCGTTAACGAAGTTTTTTAAAACATGCGATTTTTACTCGATAGTAAAAAATTTTTATTTTTAATCGAATTATTTTTGTTTATAATTAAAATTGTTTAAAATAAAAAAAACTATTTGCTCCGAAATAAAATTAAAAATTTAAGTTAATTAATTCAATATTAAAGTTGAAAATTAAAAAAATATTAAAATCTACTGAAATGATAATAATTTAAAGGTCTTGAGTTGCGCTAAATGTGGGTAACTAACAATATTATTGTAAGAAATTATTTCACATAATATTTTCTTAAACTAATGAATAAAATTCAATATTAACATCTCAAATTCGAAGTCATTATTCGAAATGAATTTTATTGTTTATTAAAAATCGAGCAACACTTTTTTGTGAATTTATCATTTGTTTATTTGATCAATATATTATATGAAGTAAATAAATTAATTTGAAGTGGTGGTTATTAGTTTAACTATATACCAAACAAATGGTTATGGTTCAAAAGCTATTTTGTATATAGTAATCTTTCTATTTATAAATACATTTCTATAGACGATTATACAATTTCAAAAATATAAACATTAAACATTAAATCTTCGATTTATAGTTTCACGCTGTTCTATTTTTGTTTTATGTGTTAGTAGTGAATAATTGTTAGTTTACAGGCACTTTCAGTCTGTCAAAATGTAACTAACTTCACAAAAAATAATTGCTAAATTTAGTTAAATTGGGATTAGTTGTAAATTGGGATGCAATTAAAAGATCAACAATACATCACTTTACTGTTATTTAGTTCATAATCATCAACAGTTCATCTTAATTGTTCAAAAAAAAAATATAAAATGTTTGATTTTTGGGGTACCTTACATGCTTCCGCGTTCGGCGGTTAGATAGCGTGAGCCAAATTAATTTGGATATTTACTAGGAATTATATTAATAAATTTTTTAAAACATTTGAAACGGTTACAATATTCATACAGGACATATTTACCTAGAAATTAAATACAACCTTCTAAGAATTTGTTAGCGAAAACTTAAACGAAGAGAAGGACCCAAGGAAAGACAAAATGTTTCTGACTAAAAGTGCAAGATATTACACCAGTATATTTTAATATTTAAACATTTGAATAAATGGGTTGAATAATTTTTATTCATGGAGATGATTACCTAAACAAGAAAAACTACTTAAATAATAATTATGAACCTGGACGACTGTGAACGATGGAGCTCAAGGTTTATTTATTTTATGTGTTAAAAATACACTAATACATATTTTCGCACTATTACTTCTGAATGGTATTTCTACAACTATTACATTCAAAGTAACGTTTATTCCATTTGACAGTAACATATCAGGATCGTTTGGAAAATTCCGGAGAATTTTGTTTATTTCGTTTGATACCCGCATCCTACTTTATACCTTTTGTAAGTTGAATGAGAAAAATTTATCAAGTTTACAAAAGAGAAGGAGCTGTCAAGAGGGCGGTTTATTTCTTCCAACAAGTTAATGTATCTATCGAACTATTTAATGTGACTCACACACCGTGCACGTTTTTTTGCTGTCCATCTGTTGAAGAACTACACTTAGAAATATATTAAATTTATTAGAGACAAACTATATCTCGATAAAGGCCGTTCGGCGTATATGTAACAAAATAGCAACACACCACAAATTATTTGTCTTCAAGAAAATAATTTTAAATATTTTAAATATTCCACGTGCATAAATCTAAAGGCCTTCAATTCATATTTTAAAATTAGAGCTAATGCAAATCACGTATTAGGTGGAGTTGCAATATATGTAAAGGAAGAAATAATATTCGAAGAAATTCCATTAAACACAAATCTCGAAGCTGTAGCTGTAGAAATTGGCACTACACAAAAGATCAACATATATGTAATAATGTATATATATATATATATATATATATATATATATATATATATATATATATATATATATATTATATTCAATGGTTGAATAGCAGAGGTTTTATCGGTCAATAATTGGCAAATAAAAGTCGTCAACTACTTTATTGATTTATTCGAATACGTTTCGCTTTTATTTTTAAAAGCATCATCAGTTCACTACAAATAAAAAAGATTTTAGAATATAAGTAAACAAACCAACAGGGTTCATACTTACAAAAACAATTTGAAGGGTTTTTTTTTATAGATGTTATATAAACTACGATAACTTAACATTAAAGATTAAAAACTAAACGAGAGAAACGAAACAAAAAAAATACAAGTAAAACTGTAAGAACATTAGTTCATTTAATTTTAACCGATGGCTTCATTTGAATGTTGGTTTAAGCTCTTTTGAGGGTCAAACCACACTAATCTTTTCGATTGTTTTGGATCAGATCGTCATAATTTTCACATGTGGCTTGTTGTCGTCCATGTGTTTCTTTGAAATGCATGGTGCGGATTACGATTCTTAAGGGAATTAGTAAGCGGAACAGGGACGGACCTTTTTTTTTAAAGGATTCATTTATTCCTTTTTCTTTAAAAAACAAACAAACAAAGAAAAATTTGGAACGAAAAATGGGATTGAAGGTACTGTCTTGTAAGGGGTTTTTTTTATTTATTTTGAATGATGAGGGAGTGATATATCTGACTCAAGTTGTCGATGTCGGTTCTTTTATTTAGGGAGGATGGATGTTTAAGAATTTGACACATTTCAAGGATGGATCGCTTATGATGATTTTGTTGTTTGCACAGTATTTTGGTATTCGTGAAGTCGATACTGTGTTTGGTTGAAATGGCATGCTGTGCAAGGGCACAAGATGGTTTAGAAATCCTAATGTCGCTTTTGTGGGACGTTAGTCGACCTTGAAGGGAGCGGCTGGTCTGGCCAATGTAGCAGGAGTTGCACTCTGCACAGGGTACTTGATAGACGACATTAGTTTGTTCTAGAGGGGCCAATGGAGTTTTTGTCTTAGAAAATAACTTACCTAAGGTTTTGGTATTTTTTAAGGCTATTTTGACAGGTAAGTTTTTGAAAAGTTTGTTAAGCTTGGTAGTGATTTGTGGGAAGTACGAGAGCGAAGCATATTTAGTGGTTTGTTCAGGAGTGAGGGGGGACTTATTAATCTGTGTTTTGTTAGATATTTACGCTAATGTTAGCCCATTGGGTGTTTCAGTAATGGACTGCCCATAGCTTTTGGAATATAGAAATTTATTGATGAAGGATGCCGGATAGGAGTTATCTATGAGAATGGACTTCAGTAGATTGAGAGATTCTTCTTTGTAAAGCGGGTGTGTTAACATGTGTACTCTAAGGCTGAGGGCTTGTACCAGGTTAACAACATCGAGAACTTGAGTCAGATATATCACTCCCTCATTATTCAAAATAAATAAAAAAAACCCATTACAAGTCAGTAACTTCAATCCCATTTTTCGTTCCAAATTTTTGTTTGTTTGTTTGTTTTTTAATGAAAAAGGAATAAATGAATCCTTTTTAAAAAAAAAAGGTCCGTCCCTGTTCCGCTTACTAATTCCCTTAAGAATCGTAATCCGCACCAAGCATTCCAAAGAAACACATGGACGACAACAAGCCACATGAGAAAATTATGACGAGCTGATCCAAAATAATCGAAAAGATTAGTGTGGTTTGACCCTCGAAAGAGCTTAAACCAACATTCAAATGAAGCTATCGGTTAAAATTAAATGAACTTATGTTCTTACAGTTTTACTTGTATTTTTTTGTTTCGTTTCTCTCGTTTAGTTTTTAATCTTTAATGTTAAGTTATCGTAGAGTTTTTATAACATCTATAGAAAAAAAACCTACAAATTGTTTTTGTAAGTATGAACCCTGTTGGTTTGTTTACTTATATTCTAAAATCTTTTTTATTTGTAGTGAACCGATGATGCTTTTAAAAATAAAAGCGAAACTTATTCGAATAAATCAATAAAGTAGTTGACGACTTTTATTTGCCAATTATTGACCGATAAAACCTCTGCTATTCAACCATTGAATATATTCCAAATTTATTCAACGGTCGTATTTTTTGCTATATATATATATATATATATATATATATATATATATATATATATATATATTTATGTATACCCCTACATTATAACCTAGAAGAACAAGATCTTGTAAACTTCAGGTTCAGGTTCCTAATCCGAAATTCATTTTGGGAGATCTAAATGGGCACAATACTAACAGGGGTTCCTTTAAAACTACACACACTGAAAAAAAGATTGAAAAGATCATAAACACATTAATCCTAGCAATGATAAATGATGGTAGCAGCACACACTTAAATTTATCGACAGGGACATTTTCTTCTATAGATATCTCGCTCTGTCCGCCAACTCTTCAATTAAATCACAATTTGTATGTAGAAAAAGATTTATATGGGACTTCCCAATTTTAATAAAAAAACACTAAATGAAACCTACGCCAGTTACACCTGATCCGAAATGGAGGCTAGATAAAAATTGGCGCAGTTTTCAAGAAATATCCGTGGCGAATCATCAAAAATTTGCTTAGAAAATTCAATAGACCAAATAATTTTACAGTTCAATAAACTCATAATGGAAGCAGCTTTAGAAGCGATAGGTAAAACAAAGTTTATTAAAAGAGATAAAGTAACTCCCTAGTGGAATGAAGAATGTAAAGAAGCTATTAAGAAAAGTACGAAAGCTCTTTAAAAGTACAAGAGGTACAAAAACCTAGAAAGCTTAATTCATTTTAAAAGAAGTAGGGCTAGAGTCAAACCGATTACCACAAGATCTAAAAGACAATCCTGGATAAAATATGTAGAAACGATAAATAATTACAGATCTTTAACAAATATATGGAGGAAGATAAAGAATATAACAGGCACAAGCTATATCAAGGAATCGATTCGTTAGAAGTAGAAAATAAATCGTCAATAACGAACCATGTACAAATCGTAGAAAAAATAGCGGAAACATTCAATTTAACATCCACAAATTCTAATTATGATAAAGATTTCTTAACATACAAAGAACAAACAGAAACTATCCCTGTTAATGTAGTAAACAATAATGAACCTATAAATGCACTTATTTCAATCACATAACTAAGAGAGATGGTAGATTATTTAAAGGACACATCGCTTGGCCCCGATGACATTCCAGCTTCTTTTTTAAAACACCTACCTGACGAAGTAGTAGAAATATTAAAAATGTATAATCGTATATGGACCAAATATGAATTTCCCAATTTATAACACAGCTATAACTATTATCCATATTAATGCTATCCATCTTAAAATCTAATAAGCAACAAAACAAAGCGAATTCTTATGGTCCAGTGTCTCTAACTTGTGAAAGGTGTAAGATTTTAGAAAAAATTATAAACAAATCTTTATTATGGTGTCTGGAAAAAAAAACCTACTAATTAATGAACAATCTCAATTTCGTCCTTTAAGATTGACTACCGACAATTTAGTAGATATAGAATCACATATATAATATGTGATACATGATTTATTTTGATTTGTACAAGGCATTTGATATGGCTTGGCATCACAAGATAATTTCAACACGGGAATCATGGTGCTATCAAGAAAATATGCTTGTTTTTATTAAAAATTTTAAGAAATTTCAAGGTAAAAGGAAACGGTCTTCTATCTAATGTGAGATATCAAAAAAATGGTACACCCCAAGGCTTGGTAATCAGCCCGACGCTTTTCCTTATAGCTATTAATGATATCTTCAAATCAATGAACAAACCCATTCAAGCGAGATTGTACGCAGATGATCTTATAATATTCTTAAATGAAAACAATATACAGAGTATGGCCAAATTACAAGATCAACTTGATAAATTTATAGCATGTTCTAAAAGAAGTGGTTTTCAATTTGCTTCATCTAAAACTCGCTACATCATATTCTCAAAGAGACCAAAACAGATAAAAGAAATACACAAGGAAACAAAGTTCCTGTATTTGGCTGTATACCATATATTAAAAAATTTTGAATAAAATCCTTTATAAAAAGGTATATAAAAAACCCAGTTGGGCTATGTTGAATTGACAAAACGTTTTCGGAATAAGTATTCCAGCATCAGTGTCTAGTTAATACATGGATGTAGCCACTAAATATGTGGGTAAAAACCCTTTAAAAATTAATTAAATGAAATTTAGTTTACATTATGTCTAATTTACAGTTAAGATGTTAAAGTTACCGTTGGATTGGTAACATGGCGACATATGACTCTACATTAAGTTGCAAGTCCTGAGACGGTATGGATACCGTTAGAAAGGAGCCGAGGTGCCAAAGAGTAGAGATCATATCGTTGAGGAGACTGGATTTTTCTGGGTATATGCCAACATACAATCCAATAAAAAAAAACTGTAAGTGTTTTGTACAATTAAAATTGGTATCTGTGAAGGATCTGTATTAACATCATGGTAAATATCATTAAAATTTAAAGAATTGAGTTTTGTTTGACTAATCAAAAGTTAAAGTTTTGTTGTTTTTTTGATTCAAGTAAAGGAAAGTTTAAGAAAAATTGGTTTTCACTCATTATAAATTATCATTATCATTATTTATCATTATAAATTTTATGTAGATTTAAAATCTTATTATTATAAAAGTTTCATTTATTTTTTTGTATGCTGATTGATAAGATAACGGCAGAAGTTGAAAATTGTTTTATTCCTTTTTTATATAAAATAAATAATACTTAATTTTTGTAATACACCATTTTCTTTTATTATCATCCTTCTTCTCTATCTCGATAAAGGACAACTAGAAAATCTTTGAATCCATCGAACACAGGTAATATAAGGAGTCTTATTTTACATTTATTAACAATTAAATTATAATTTTTTTATTGGCTCAATAAATTAAAATCACGGTATGGTCACGTGATGAGAATGGAGGAGGAGCGGTGGCCAAAGAAAGCCTTAATGTATGTTCCGCCAGAAAGAAGGAAAAGGGGAAGACCACCAAATTCCTGGAGAAGAGAAATTACAAAAACAATGCAATCTAGAGGCTTAGAAGAGGGAGATTGGAGAGATAGGAAAAGATGGAGGCTGAAATGCGGGAAGCGGCAATCGCCGTAGGACCCCCGTTATATGATGATGATGATAAATTAAAATCAAAGTCAAAATAAACAATCATAACAATATATATGTATATATATATATATATATATATATATATATATATATTTATATATATATTACATACGTTGATCTTTTGTGTAATGGCAATTTCTACAGTGTGTTTAACGGAATTTCTTTGGATATTATTTGTTTCTTTACATATATTGCAACTCCACCTGAAGCGTGATTTGCATTATCTCCGTTTTTAAAATATCAACTGAAGGACTTTGGATTCATGCACGTGGAATATTTAAAATTAGTTTCTTGAAGACAAATAATTTGTGGTGTGTTGCTATTTTGTTACATATTCGCTGAACTATTTTGAGATATAGTTTGTCTCTAATAAATTTAATATATTTCTGTAGTTCTTTAACAGATAGACAGCAAACAAATGTGCACGGTGTGTGAGTCACATTAAATAGTCCGATAGATACATCAACTTGTTGGAACAAATAAACCGCCCTCTTGACAGCTCCTTCTCTTTTGTAAACTTGATAAATTTTTCTCATTCAACTTACAAAAGGTATAAGGTAGGATGCGGGTATCAAACGAAAAAAACAAAATTCTCTGGAATTTTTCAAACGATTTTGATATGTTGTTGTCAAATGGAATAAATGTTACTTCGAATGTAATAGTTGTAGAAATATCCTTCAGAAGAAAGTAATAGTGCGAAAATCTGTATTAATGATTAGTCCAGGTTCATAATTTTTATTTAAGTCGTTTTTCTTGTTTATGTAGTCATCTCCATGGATAAAAATTATTCAACCCATTTATTCAAATGTTTAAATATTAAAATATACTGGTGTAATATCTTGCACTTTTAGTCAGAAACATTTTGTTTTTCCTTGGGTCCTTCTCTTCGTTTAAGTTTTCGCTAACAAATTCTTAGAAGGTTGTATTTAATTTCTAGGTAAATATGTCCTGTATGAATATTGTAACCGTTTCAAATGTTTTAAAAAATTTATTAATATAATTCCTAGTAAATATCCAAATTAATCTTGCTCACGCTATCTAACCGCCTAACGCGGAAGCATGTAAAATACCCCAAAAATCAAACATTATATATATATATATATATATATATATATATATATATATATATATATATTTTGAACAATTAAGATTACCTAATTAACAATAAAGTGATTTATTGTTGATCTTTTAGTTGCATCCCAATTTAACTAAATTTAGCAATTATTTTTTGTAAAGCTAGTTACATTTTGACAGACTGGAAGTGCCTGTAAACTAACAGTTATTCACTACTAACACATAAAACAAAAATAGAACAGCGTGAAACTATAAATCGAAGATTTAATGTTAGAAATGTATTTATAAATAAAAAGATTACTATATACAAAATAGCTTTTGGACCATAACCATTTGTTTGGTATATAGTTAAACTAATAACCGCCACTTCAAATTAATTTATTTACATCATATAATGTATTGATTAAATGAACAAATGATAAATTCACAAAAAAAGTGTTGCTCGATTTTTAATAAACAATAAAATTCATTTCGAATAATGACTTTGAATTTGAGATGTTAATATTGAATTTTATTCATTATTTTAAGAAAATATTATGTGAAATAATTTCTCAACTTTCATGAAGAACTATCATCACACCAAGTTTCGTTACCCTAAAAGTTCAAAGATTTTTTTGCTGCTAGCTTGAAAATTCGAAAAAACGCGATTTTCACGAAAATGATCAATTTCCAACAGCTCTAACTCTGAATATGCTTGATAAATTTAAATTTACCAAGTGTCATTTTAAAGGTAATAAAACAACCTTTCAAATATGACTTATAAAAAGTATTTCTAATTACCCATTCACTATTTATGATTTTTTTAAAATAACCAAAATCTTTAAATTAATTTCGTCCGCACTAATTTATTTCCCGACAATGGATCTTGGGATCTAGGATTTTGAAAATTGTTTTGTAAATAGCTGACGTTATAACAAAAAAAAATGAGCTTCTCTAAATTAAAATCGGTTTATAGGACATCGAGATATAGCTTTTCAAATATAGGCTAAAAAGGGCCTTTTTGGGCCTTTGAGAAGGGATTTCTCGGGCCCTAGTGTATCTAGAGGGCTGAAATTTAAACTGTAGTCTTATTTCATAAGGTATAATAACATACTATAATTTGGAGCAAATCCGAAGACCCGTCCCACAAAAGTGGGTGAAAAGTATTGGAATTGCTCATGTATATATATATATATATATATATATATATATATATATATATATATATTACTGAACCACAAAATTAGTCGGACACTAGGTTTTTTACGTAAAGAAATATTAAAGAAAATTCAATTTTAACAAATTATTTTAGTTAAACTTAAAACTACATTAATAAAAAAAAGAACGTGGCGTCTATAAGCTAGTAAAACTTGTTTATAATCAAAAATTATGTAAAAATGTCATAAATTAAATACTAAGCATATAATTAAAAAGAGTATTTAATTTGTGAAATTTCTAATAAAAATACAATTTTTCACAGATTTTAAACTAAACTCATTGATAAATTTTATACTTAAAAACAAAAATTGATCACATTTCACGTAATTAGGAATCATTTTCTGGAGGAACTGGACACCAATCGATAGGGGTCATACCGTGTGCTACTAACCATCCATTAGCTTGCGAGAAATGTTTGCAGCCCAAAAAATTGTCAAATGGATTATTCAGAGAGGGATGCCCAGCGGAATATTGATTCCAGTAATCGTCCTCGAACCTATTCTCAACATGATCTCTTAAACTCTTAGCATGCTTTCCCCAAAACATGAATACTATATTTTTATTCATTTGTTGTAACTGTTTAATTAATTCTATTACAATATTTTTCCATCCAAGATCCAAATGACTCTTATATGTAGTTTTTGTTAGAGCTGAATTTAAAAGAAGGACTCCCTGTTTAGCCCAGTATTCCAAATTTCCATAATTTTCTGGAAATGGTCTAAGCTTGTCACCTATATCACTTCTTACTTCTTCTAAAATAGTTTCTGTTGACTGATAAATTCCTGCACCAATATCTTTACTGAACGCCAGTCCAGTAGCATCAGTATCACTTGGATCTTGACCCAATATAATCACTTTCACATCTTCAGGTCTACAAAATTTTGTAAAAGACCATAATTTATCACTCTTTGGAAACCAATCAGGAACATCTGATAAAAATATTGCTATTAACTTTAGTTGGGGTTCCTGAGTAGCAAAAACACTTGCCAGTAAAGGTTTCCATGATTCATCTATACCACTTTTATTAAATAGCAGAGGATATTGTTCAATAAAATGCTGAAAATCAGTCATAATTTTTAGAAATGTTTTTGTATGTTAACACTAAAAACTGGATTAAACTTTACTCCGATTAATTGAAAACTTAATATTATATATCATTCTAAATAAAAAAAAAATGGTAATCTAATCTATTGATAAAATCAGAAACAGTGTAATCATTAAAACCGTGATAATCAGGACAATATACGACTGTATATGGTCCTGATTATCTGTATATAAATATATATATATATATATATAATAAATAATATATATATATATATATATATATATATATATATATATATATATATATATATATATATATATATATATATATTATTGCGATATTTAAAGTCTTGGTGCGCCAAGCAATAATTAGCTAATTAATTTTTTTGATTAATTAAAATTATTTAAATGATATGATTATGACTCTATCACAATTTTTAATTCTTTTATCTCAGGGTTAAATTCGTGCTTCAATATCTATGCTATTACATGTGAAAGGTAAGGTCCAGAGAATACCGGAATAATAAAAAACACATATGATCTAACACAATATATTGAAATAAAAATAATGAAATAATTCACACTCAAAAGTTTTCAATAAACAAATCTCATATAAGGATTCTCAAAATTTTGTTCTCCGTACGTGAACAATCAAAATTAATGGTACAAACAATATTAATTGAAATCTCAAAATCCCAAACTATTCTAACTCTCCTAATCAAAATATTTATATCCTTTCTAAATTACGTGTAAAAATTGTGTTATCAATAAAAGAAAAAAACTGCAGAAACAAAAATATCTCTCTCTGATGATGAGTGGTCCAAATCCTTGTTCCTTGTAGACTATATTATCTCCTCTCAACCGCTCCCTATGTAATCAGCAATCTTACAACAGATTGTTGCAAGTATATCGTCCTTAATGATCTCCTTCAAAAGCACAAATCATTCAAATTATGATAGCCTTTCTCCTCTCGATAAACTGAATCTCTCGTTGGCCCGAGTGAAAAATGACTCTTGGAATATCTTCTCTTTACGATAAAATTGAATCTCTCGTTGGCCTGAACAGTGACTCTTGGAATATAAGTAGAGAAATATGACTTACAATATTTTGCTGCTTCAGCTTCTGTCAGATACACTAACTCCACAAAAACTCACTAACATTCAACACTACTGCTTGCTACATTTCAGGAACCGCCAGAGAACAATCACTGTTCGTCTTACAGACTTGGAAACTAACTGATTATATCTTTTTTTTCTCCTCAATCTCGCTAAACTTTTTCCTACATATTTATCCCACCTTTTTCAATCTCCGCCAATCAAAACTCGTCACAATTCCCCCATTTTTTCATTTCGATAACAAACAAATTTTTACCTATAATTATAAAATTTCCTAAAACTTATTTACAAATAATATTTTCTATAATTCTTAAAACTAACAAAAACCTCTTTCTAAAATCTCTTCTATTTGTCTCTAATCACTGCATTAATGTGGTTCAATTGTCTTTGGATTTCACTTAAAATTATGCGGGTCACTCAAGTATAACAAAGAAATAATTTATGCAAAGCTTACATTTTGTTTAGTACAGGTAATCCAAGAATTTAATAACTTTCCTTCTTAGAAATGTTTGTTGGATATTATCCTACTTATCTGAATTATTTTAATGTTTTTGAACTTTGAAATTTTAATCAACCCAATATTTTTCTCGATTTTGCATATCATAACAAATCCCCGCCATTTGATCTGCCGAAAACTCTTTGTTAAATTTTAAAATAAAAGTTTTCCAGGATCAAATTATTTCACTATGTTATTAAAATCTACTTATGATACTGATAAATGTCGTGAATGTTAAAATACCCCGTATATTGCCTGTCTTTATACGGGATTGGATATATTTTCGTTTTAAATTTTTCCAAGTATTTTCCCTTAAAAGAAAGTTCATAATTTTTAGCCACTCGGTTTACTTCATTAACAAGATCTCCATGGTTTCCTAAAATCTTCTCTATTTTCTTTCCCATGTTTTCTCCACAATTTATTTTTCTTTCATCCTCCTTTTGTTCACATGTGTTCACTGTCCATAATACTTCTTCACAAAATTCTGGATTCTCGTCCATCAGTGCCATTTTTTCTTCTGTTTTCTTTTTATCCTCTAATTCCCTTTGGTATTCCGAGCACCATGTTTCTATTCCTTTCATTTCTCTGAAGATACTTTCTTTTTCTTCCTGCTTCCATTCTGTTTTATCGTCGGTTGCCAACAATTCTTCTGTACCTTCTATTTCCTGTTTTTCTCTGGTCTCCATCTTATTTTCCTGCTTTCTTTTCGAACTCTTCTTCTTTTTCTTCCTTTTCTTTTTCTCTTCTGTTAGATCTTGTTCTTGTACTTTCGGTTTATCCTCTACAGTCATATCGATTTCTTTACGTTTTTCCTGTGCATTGATCCTTCCAGAATTTGTTTTCCTATCTGTTTGCTTTTCTTCTCCTGTGTTGTCTGGTTCTGCTCTGATTTCCAGTTTATTTTCCGAAAAATTTATGGTGATATCTTTTTTCCTCAATTCATCAATTCCCGCTATCATATCATGATTTAAATCTTCAATCACCACACATTTCATAATATGGAATTTGTTTCCCACTCTTATCTGTACTCCCAAACCTTCGTTTACTGTCGTCAAATTTTTATTGTTTGCACCCACTAAATCAACCCTAGGAATCTTATACACAAATCTGTCCAAATTTAATTCTTTTACTAGTTTTTTATTGATTAGCGATATCTCCGAGCCAGAATCAATCACAATTTTAATCGCTTTATGTTTTATAAATGCATCTAAAAATATTAGATTAGAATTAGAAATTTGTCTTTCGTTTCCTATTGCTACATGATTCATCTCCCTTCTATTTTGTTGTTGGAAGCTCTGGTTATTTCTATCGTCCCTTTGTTCGTTAATATTCCTATTCGGAGGATTTTGTGCATCTCTATTCCTGTTGTGATTTTCATATGTTCTATGTTGTGTGTCATTCCTGTTATCGTAACTTTGTTGTCTATTGTAATTATTGTAATTTCTCGGCCTATATTCGTTTGTTGATCTGGGATGTCGGTTTCTCTGGTCATAATTTGATGAATACCTTCTTTCCGGTCCATTATATTGGTCATGTTGTCTTCTATTTCTCATTTCTTTTCTTTTCGCTTCTTTTAATTGAAGGAATTGGCACAAACTATCAATATCTTGATAGTTTCTCAAAATCACGTGATCTTCCAACGTTTCCTCAAAATGTCTGCTGATCATTTCTACCAGCTGTTCGGTAGAATATTTGTATTCTAGATATTTTGAATTGTTATATATCTGCAAAGCATATCTTTCTTCAGATATTCCCATTTTTTCGTGATATTTTCCATTCTGTAGCTCTTGGTTGATTTCTCTTTGTTTATTTTTCCCCCAGAAATAGTTGAGAAATTTATTTTCAAAATCTGTCCAATTTTCAAACTCATCTTCCTTGCTTTCATACCATAACGCTGCTCCTTCTTTCAAATGGTTTCTAATTGTTTCTTTGCAATCGTCAAAATATCTAATATGTTGTAATTTGGTTTTCAAATTTTTAACAAACGGTACTGGGTGTGTTTTCCGAATATCCCCGCCAAACTGTATTTTTATGTCACCCGGACTTTGGATGAGTACTTCTCTCCTGTCTCCCATATCTCGTTGTTTTCTGATATCCTCAATTTGTTTTTCTATTTCTTTCTTGTCTTCTTGTAAAGCCATTTCAAATTTTGTTTCTAACTGTTCTAATTCCTTTTTCTGTACAGTCTTAATATCTTTCATCTTATTTTCTACTTTCTTTTCTTGTTCTCCCATTTTCTTTTTAATTTCATTAATCTCTTCTATTTGTTGTATCAGTTCTTTCTTTATCCCCTCAACACATCCTTTAATTTCCTGTTCATAGTTTTGCAAACGCTGCTCTATATTGCTCATTGTTTGTTTTGTTTCTTGTTGATTTCTATCCATTTTTAGTGATGTTTCTTGTTGGTTTCTATCAATTTTCTTTGATGTTTCAATTTGGTTTTTCTCTATTGTTTGTTTTGTTTCCCTTTGATTCTCTTGTATTTGTTGTGTCTGTAATTGCATTAGTTGTAATATTTTCTCTATTCCTGATAATTCTTTTTTCTCCTCAACTATTGTAACATTTCCTTCATTATCCGATCCTTCTTCAACAATTGTTTCCTCTTCTCTGTTATCCTCCTTCCTTTCTTGCATTTTGCTTTGACTCCTTGTGGTCGACATGTTGTTTCTTTTCGTTACTGTTTTTGTCCCCGCGAAATGTGAAATTTTACAACACTCTATATGTTTCACAACACGACAATATTTCTCCCCAAATGTATTAAATTTTCACGACAAATATCAAATATGCAATCAGTAAAATTCAAATAATTCCAAATAAATATCAAATGTACGATTGGTAAAGAAAATAAAATCAAATAATTCAAAAGCAGTAAATATCCACTAACTACAATCAATCAATAAATCAAATTTATATTCCCTGGAAAAATTGTCAAAATACTTTCAAATTCAAATTCCCTCAATGTTATATGTTTTTATCTCTGGATCACCTGTACTTATTCCAGATCTCTTTCCCTTCCTTTAAATGTAAAGCTGCGATATTTTTAAGCCCCACGTTTTGGAAGCCAGTTATTGTGATATTTAAAGTCTTGGTGCGCCAAGCAATAATTAGCTAATTAATTTTTTTGATTAATTAAAATTATTTAAATGATATGATTATGACTCTATCACAATTTTTAATTCTTTTATCTCAGGGTTAAATTCGTGCTTCAATATCTATGCTATTACATGTGAAAGGTAAGGTCCAGAGAATACCGGAATAATAAAAAACACATATGATCTAACACTATATATTGAAATAAAAATAATGAAATAATTCACACTCAAAAGTTTTCAATAAACAAATCTCATATAAGGATTCTCAAAATTTTGTTCTCCGTACGTGAACAATCAAAATTAATGGTACAAACAATATTAATTGAAATCTCAAAATCCCAAACTATTCTAACTCTCCTAATCAAAATATTTATATCCTTTCTAAATTACGTGTAAAAATTGTGTTATCAATAAAAGAAAAAAACTGCAGAAACAAAAATATCTCTCTCTGATGATGAGTGGTCCAAATCCTTGTTCCTTGTAGACTATATTATCTCCTCTCAACCGCTCCCTATGTAATCAGCAATCTTACAACAGATTGTTGCAAGTATATCGTCCTTAATGATCTCCTTCAAAAGCACAAATCATTCAAATTATGATAGCCTTTCTCCTCTCGATAAACTGAATCTCTCGTTGGCCCGAGTGAAAAATGACTCTTGGAATATCTTCTCTTTACGATAAAATTGAATCTCTCGTTGGCCTGAACAGTGACTCTTGAAATATAAGTAGAGAAATATGACTTACAATATTTTGCTGCTTCAGCTTCTGTCAGATACACTAACTCCACAAAAACTCACTAACATTTAACACTACTGCTTGCTACATTTCAGGAACCGCCAGAGAACAATCACTGTTCGTCTTACAGACTTGGAAACCAACTGATTATATCTTTTTTTTCTCCTCAATCTCGCTAAACTTTTTCCTACATATTTATCCCACCTTTTTCAATCTCCGCCAATCACAACTCGTCACAATTCCCCCATTTTTTCATTTCGATAACAAACAAATTTTTACCTATAATTATAAAATTTCCTAAAACTTATTTACAAATAATATTTTCTATAATTCCTAAAACTAACAAAAACCTCTTTCTAAAATCTCTTCTATTTGTCTCTAATCACTGCATTAATGTGGTTCAATTGTCTTTGGATTTCACTTAAAATTATGCGGGTCACTCAAGTATAACAAAGAAATAATTTATGCAAAGCTTACATTTTGTTAAGTACAGGTAATCCAAGAATTTAATAACTTTCCTTCTTAGAAATGTTTGTTGGATATTATCCTACTTATCTGAAATTATTTTAATGTTTTTGAACTTTGAAATTTTAATCAACCCAATATTTTTCTCGATTTTGCATATCATAACAATATATATATATATATATATATATATATATATATATATATATATATATATATATATATATATATATATATATATATATATATATATATATATATATATATATGTACATATAGGACATAAGCAGGAAAATTAAAGCAACTGATTTGTATTTTGTGTTGTTTATATACATTTTTAATATAATTTTAATTAATTATTAATTTCAATTGTCAATTATTTATTAATTTCAATTTCAATTGATCGCAAACATAAATGTGCATAATGACATCAAATTAAGAATGAATAAGTTGTATTATGTTTTTTTTATTAAACATTGTATGGTTAAATTTTTATTTTTTAAAATGATCTCAATGTAAAGATTGCTTCAAATTTTTTTTTTTTTTTTAAATTCAGATTCACATTTTATTAAAAGCTTAGAAATATTTGAGCGATAATATTGAGAAAGAGTTATCGATAAATTCATTTATTTCTGGTAATTCTTCAATACAGTTGTTAATGGTCTCCATTTTCTGTTGGCGCTATCAATCAAGGCAAATTGTTATATTTCTAGAAATGTGTCTTTGATAGTAGAAAATAGTGCAAGTAGAATATCAGAAGACGGTAGAGAAGGCAAACCGAAATCTGGAGGCGTTGATACCGCTAATGCCAAAGATTGGAGGCGCAGATAGCACCAAAAGAAAGGTGTTATATATATAATACGCTAAGCTGATGGAAACATCGCAAAGTCGAATGTTTCTCAGGGTATCTAGCGGATATAGGACAGTTTCAAATGAGGCTGTATATGTCATTGGAGCGGTGATACCGATTGTTTTGTTGTGCAAAGGGTGAGCGAGGGTGTATGCGAGGAGGATGGATGTAAATATAGATGAAAATGAGAGAGAAAGAATGATAGTAGACTGGTAGAGAGAATGGGCGAATGATAGCGGAAAGGCAACGTGGACGAAGAAGCTTATTCCCGATCTGAGGCCGTGGTGGGAATGTAAGTTCAGGCAACTAGGCTACTTTCTGATGCAGTTTCTGACCGGACATGGTAGTTTTCGCACCTTCACAAATAAAATAGGCAAATCTGTCTCGGCAGACTGTACTGCTTGTGGGGTACCGAACGCTCCCGCCCACATTTTTAACTCCCAGAGATGGGCAAATGAGAGGGGAGATTTCGAGAGGCGAATGGGTTTCGGGCTGGATGAAGAAACGTTGTAAACATAATGTTGAGAGGAGAGAACTGGGTCAGGGATCTGAAATTTATGGTTAATATTATTTATTAGTTTATGGCCTAACGTCTGAAACATTTTCTAATTTACGGTAGTAGGTATGGTTATTTATAAGTTTTTAGTTTTTTATTTTAGTTGTTTATTGAGCGGCAAGACTACCTCTCTGGAACGGTGATAAAGGTTTTAGCCGGAACACGATTAATCCGGCACTGTCCTGGGGTCTTCTGGCCTAGTATCCTACTTGGCCGAAAGATGCCGGGGTGTCTTGTTCCGTGACGTTGATGTCCAAAAAAGATTTCGCCCGACCGTTTCCTGTCAGAATTCAATGGATATTTTCTTGGGCTCTTACTGGAATCTGGCAATGCGGAAATTAAAAAAAAATTGAATATTATCATTTGCTTATATGCTATATTACACATAAATCCGGCTTTAGAAATCATTCTTTTATTGATATCGGCGGCAAAGTACTCCAAGCCACTGTAACTTATATTAAGGCGTTGGTTATGGTTATGTTTTTCTTTGTTTCTTAAAAAGGACAATCTCGCTCTATACAAGTTAAAATCCTCTTAATAAAATATATCTATAAATCATTTTAGCAGTTTTCCATCTATCTGTAGTTTATATATTGTATTGATAAAAAAAATATGCCTAAAAGAACATTTAACGGTTAGATTAAATTTAAACTTCAATTTTATAGGCTGGGGTCTCCTAATACCCCGGCCAGCCTTTTATGTCATATAAAATGAATTCTTATACAATTGTAATAATGTGGGGATCCCATAGATTTTACGGATTAGTACCGACTATGAGTGTACTATCGTTTTATGTAAGGTTTTACATGTTTAAATGGGGAATTCCTCGAGCTATGATAAAATTTAATGAAATAATATAAATATATTGAGTTCCAGTGTAAGTTGGTTTCTTGTTGTATTTGCGAATAGTGCGTAGAATTCTGAACATGAGTTACGTTTAATTTATATCTAGCCAAAAGCAACTTAGTAAAGATGAACTTTTACTTTACTTAAAAGTGATGAACCAGAGCTTGATATCAATGAGGATACAGCAAGTGATTTAGAAGAAGAAGACAATGTAACAGAGGTAGAAGCAGAAAATGACCTTACTTACTTATTGATCATAACATAAAGCAAAATGATTTAACAGTTACTGACTCCAAACGATTACCGGTATATGTATCAGAAGATGGAACTGAGTGGTCAAGGTTTCCAAAAAACACAAAAGTGAAACGCGCAAAGGCTAATATTGGTAGACATGCTCTAGGACTTACAAATTACAGTAATAATATATCAAGTATCAAAAACGCTAACCTTCTGTTTTTTTTTAGACGAAATTCTAAACATAATTGTCATGGAAACTAATCGAAAGCCTCAAGCGTATTACGATAAATGAAAAATAGTAAAATCCCAAGTAAAACTAAAGTGTATGTATGTTTGCGATAAATCTGTAGAGATTCAAGCCTATATTGGATTGTTGGAGCTTGGAGCTTTTCGTTGATTGAAAGAGGCGATTGGTCCTCTTACGTGGCGTAAAACAAGGTCCTAAGGCAAAAAAGGCTCAAAGCCAAAGAGTTGTCCTAAAATTGATAGACTATTTGGAAGGAGAGTTTGGAATAACAACTGACAATTTTTTTTCCGAGTTTAAAACTTGCGGATGGAGCAAACCGACTCAGCTAGAAAAACGCTCCTTGATAGACCTATTGGTCAAAGAAGAAGAGGAAGACCCAGAACAAGATTCCTAGATAACATCGATGAAGACATGAGAAATATGGAAATACATGCTTGGCGGAGGAAGGCGATGGATAGGGAAGACTAAAGAAAAATTCTTGGGGAGGCTAGGACCCACACAGGTTGTAAAGCCAAAATGATGATGATGATGAAAACTTGCGGATAAGTTATTGGACAAGAATATAACTCTATGTGGAACTCTTCGAAAAAATAGAACGTTTATTTTAAGAGAGCTTCTACCAGCATCATATAAAACAGATTATTCAAGTATGTTTGCTTTGAGTAAATAAGGAATGTTAGTTTCTTATGTTCCAAAACCAAGAACTGCATTTATCTTCCTTTCCAGTGAGCATATTGACGAGATCGTGGCTGGTGAAGAACACTCCTATAAACCTGAAATTATTCTACACTACAACAAAACGAAAGGAGCCGTCAATACAACTGATAAGTAAGCTAAAGCATATACAGACAAAGAAAAAGAAACCGTTAGCTGATGGCTATATTTTTTCATTTTGTTGATGTCGCAGGTATAAATTCCTATCATTTGTGGCTTCTTAAATATCCTGATTGGAAAAAGCACAATATGAGTAAGCGTAAAATGTAAATTTTGGCACTGAAGAAGGAACTTTTTTAACTAAGGAAAATTACTGAGCCCAGAGTAGAACAAAAAAAATACAAGGGGATGGTGCCATGTCTGTTGTAAAGGCAAAGACAAAAAAAATAGTAAAATATGTGTAAAATGTAACAATTTTGTATGTTTAGAAGGCAAAATCAGAGATAGTTTTTGTACATTGTACAAATAGTATGTAGTTGTTATTTAGTCTGTTAGCGTTAGCAATAGAATGTATTTTATAGTAATGTGTATGCTTTAGTCTAATAAATGTTATATATTATAAAATAATTACTTTTTAAATGGGAATAAGCCACAATTAAAGGTTAAAGTAAGTTTATTGACGATTTAATTTCCACTTGGAAAATCGTTTTCAAAATACAAACGTTAGGGATATTACATTGAAAAGCAAATCTTCAATACTTACAATATCTTGTTCAACAAAAAATAAATTAGATCTATGAAATTGTAACCTTTCGTGGATCATAGACAAACTGGCTCTATGTAGAATGTTTTCCAACTTTCTGCTTGAATATGCTGGACGTAACTTCAAGCCCTTTGGTATTAGGTTGTTGTCTCTACATCTTCGTAAAAATTTGATGAAATTTTGACAATGTGCCAGTTTCTATAAAAAAAATGTATTACTGGTACAGTTTTTTTTTCGTATAAGCCAAGTTCACCTATTTAAGAATGGGTTCTCTTCAGACCCCGGTCCGTCTTTTTTGTAATATTTTGAGGCCCATCCGATGAAGGTTAAAACATGAAGGGTGTTTAAAAAAATAAATAAATAAATAAATAATTTACAATTTCACATAATTATGAACTATTTTCTGGAAGAAGTGGACACCAATCAAATGGTTCGAAAAATGCCTACATCTCTAAAAAAATTTTAATTTAATATTCATACTCAACATTTGCATAAACTTCAAGCATTTCTTTCCCAAAACATAAATACTATATTTTTATTTTTTTCTAGTACTTGTTTAATTAATAACCCTACGACTACATCCCATTTAATCTTCAGATGAATTTGATGTGTCGATTTTGTTCGAGCTGAATTTAGAAGAAGGACTCCTATCTCTAGAAAACGGTTTAGCTTGTTTTCACATATCGTGGGAGTAAGTCCGTAATTGTTTGTTCCAAAAAAATGAACTTTTAATGTTTACTGTCTCATTAAAACTAAACTATTAATTTCTTATATTTATTATTTGAAAAAAAATTAAATTGGAAGGTTGATATATTTCGTTGATATATTTGGCTCACAATAATATAATTGTGTATAAGGGATGCTAAAAAACAAAAAAAATATGGAACTAAGATTATTTTCGCAGAATAAAATAACAAAAATATATTTAGCAGATTAACCTTAAACTAACACAAGTAAAATTTTATAGTATGTAATAAAAAATTCCTTTAGTCTTCAATATCTTCATCACTGTTGGTTAAGCAAGGAATTTCGTCTACAGCTAATTTCGATGTTGGTAAAGATTTGTACCAACCGTGAAATTCTTCTGGGATGTCCCCTTTACGATACAGTTGCAGCAGGCTAGTTTTTTTTCTGTTATTGAAATTATTTTTGAATATAATTTTTGAAGGGTTATTTCTTCAAAAGAGTTTGGAAGAGTTTTATCAAATACTTGAAGTACTTTGAACTCTGAAGTATGATCATACCTATACTGAATTATTCCTGGTTTACTTTTTTCATATTTTAGGCACTTGATCTTGAGCCAATTTTTTGTGATTTCTTTTTTATTTTTGTTCCTGTTTTTTATTAACTTTGTTAATAAATCTATAAAGAAAATTGTAAATCTAAAAAATTCATTTTACGAACAGTATAGCCCGTACTTTTTTTGTTTCGTCTTGATCTAGCGATTCTAAAATATTAAACCAGTTCGGAATGGTATAAACAGGAACGTATTTCTTTGCTTTTTCTATTAAATTGTGCATGCTGTCCACCTCCATACAGGTGTGTTCATTTTCAATGAACTTGTACTCTATGATTTCTAGGTTTGAAGTTTGGACCAAATATAAAATAGTGCTCCAATATTTTGGTTGCGGTTTTGTCCACCACAGGTACCAGAATACAAATAGAACTGCTTTATTTCAGGTCTCATTTAATTAATATAGTTAAGCAGGTAACTACCTATTTCTGAACTTTTTTTTTTCCTTGTAATTCTGTCCATCCATAACAAAAGGCATCATTTGGTTCACGTAGTCATAAATGGTAAAATTATACAAGCATACTTTAAAACTGTAATACATAGAACTTACGTCACTCGAAAGTATTTGTAACATTGATTGCAAATCAAAGGTACAACTCATAAATGCCTTATGCTGTTGAGATTTCTCCTTATCTGCTACTTTCGCATTCATACATACGTCCTTCCGTATAATGTATTGTACATAGTCATTTTCTAATAGCTGCTTCTTTGCCCACTTTTAATGAATTATATTTAGACCAAAGTTGTCATTGATCTTTTTTTGGCTTATAGAATGACAATTTGTAATCAATACAAAAAATCCTCTTATAAGTAATTTCGCCTACATGTATAAATTTTAATTTTAACATTTTTGTTTAAATAAGTTGTACATTTTCGTAATGCAAAGTTGAGATTCGAGGTACATACGTTTACTATGTTTTCTGGAATAATGAGATTCCATGGTAGGAAATTTTCTGTATGATTTTTCACTCTTTCTATACTGTCTTGGACTGTCTTGTTGTACGGAGACTTCTTACCTCTAATGTCTTGTCCAACATTCATTTTATCTTTTCCTTGCCTTTATACGCAGTATCAATCATATCGGCCGAAATGCATTAAGTTGTAAGAAAAAAGCTCTTACATACCCGGATTTTTTGCGCATCACTATTTAAATAGTAAATTTTTTGTATCTGTTCTTTCTTTTCTTGACCTCGCTGTTCCCACCCCTTTCCTTAAGGTGGTATACTTTCTGTTGTTCCAAGCAAAAACTCTTTTGGCATCAAATATTTACTATGCCAAAAGTTGTGACAAAGTGATTTTCTAAGTTTTTCTGAAAAATGTGCATTGCACTGGAACCGGCATTTTTCGCAGTTTGATAACTTTGGTGTTTTGGATGCAATTTTCTGTTTTTTCTTTAAATTTCTTTTCCATTTTAAAGGTTCAGCTTTCTTTCATCCACCTCTTTTTTCTTAATTTCTATATCTGTTAATTGTTCATTTAATAAATTTTCTTCCATACCTGCCTCAGTACTTGTGTCCACCTGTTGTCATTACATTGGGCTACGTGACCTGCCCAGCGCCATTTCATTTTTGTAATTTCTTCCACAATATCCCTAATCATCGTTCTACGTCTTATCTCGGTGTTTCTAATCTTGTCTCTCAGTGATATTCCAAGCATGATTCGTTCCATTGCTTTTTGTGTTGTTTCTAATGTTTCAGCAGATTTTTTGGTAAGGGCTACTGGGCTACTGTCTCCAAGCAGTAGGTACAAACTGGTAGTATGCATGTGTTATACTCCTTTTTCTTTAAGTTTACAGGAATAGAGGTGTTTTTCAAAATATATGCTAGTTTGCCGAAAGCGCCCCATGCCAGTTGTGTTCGTCTTTTAATTTCAGCATATTGATTTGGATTTCCCAGTTTGATGACATGACCTGGGTCAATGTTCAACATATTCTATGGTATGAGTTTGTATGTGTGTGTGTAAGAAAGAGATGGCATTAGACAAAAAATCTTTTTGCCACAGAAAATTGTTATAAGGATGTTTAAATTTTTATTTTAGAATCGTTTATAACCTTGATTAAAATATTATATATTAATTTGTCAGAATAAGATAACAGATTGCTAATGTTAACTGGTAGGCTAATATTAAGATCAATTAAACCTAAATATAGGCTTCGAGTCTGTTCTCTATGATTAGAACAATCGAAAAATAAGTGGTTCAAATCTCCAACAGATTTACCATCACAAGGACAGAAAGGAGTTTCATAGATTCCAATCCTATGCAGATGCTCTGGAAAGAGGCCATGGTTAAGTTTTAACCGGGTTATTAACGAAGAATGTACTTTATTATAGTTAAAATTAAAATGGGGAATATTTTTTGGTAAGCATGGATGAATAGAAAAGTAATGGTTTCTTGAAGTCTTCTGAACCTCTTTATATTTTGACATCCATCTTTCCCTGCCAATACTCCTGAAAAGAGAAGAAAGCCATCCACTAATTTGTTTCCAATTACTCCATTGTGTCGTTTAACCTAGACTAAAGTTTTTTTCGTGAATTTTAGCTCATGTAATGGTATGATTTTGTATTCTTATATTTGTTTGGTCTCGGCTCAGTATTTTTGTTTTGTTATAGTTCATTTTTAAGCCTACCGTTCCTAAAACTGCATTCAATTGTTGTAACATATCATTTAGTTCCTGGATATTATCGGCTATTAAAACTATGTCATCTGCGAAGCTCAAGTGGTCTAAGTATGATCCATCAACGTTGATACCCTTGTTGTTCAATTCTAGTTTCTTAAAAATGTCTTTTAAAGTAAAGGTAAATAGTTTGGAAGAGATGGTGTCTCCTTGTCTTACTTCCCGTTGTAGTCTTATGGGATTAGTTTTTATGCTTTTTTCCATCTTTATCTGCATGGTGGCATTTTCATATATGTTTTTAATTATTTTAGTGTATCTTGAATCTATACGTGTATTTTGTAGAGATTCAAGCACTGTCCATAACTCGATAGAATCGAATGCTTTATGGAAATCGACGAACCGGTGTTAATTATTGTTCGTTCAGTACGTCGTTGTTGTGGTTGTCAGTATAATTTAGTGTAGAATTTTTCAATGTCCTCTCTTATTTCCTTTCTATCTTGGACGGTGAGCTTTTTCTCATTTTTTATTTTTCTTTAATTTTTGTTATGCCGCTTGAGATTTTTGCTTTCAGTACTTTTATATTGCAGTTATCTTGTATTATATCTTTTATTATATTGTTAGTATAGTTTCTATGATCGTAATTTCTTTCTTCACGTTTTTTTGTCTTTCGTCTTTCTTGGAATAGTTTAATTGTATTAGGTTGGAGTTTAGATGTTTTGGCTGTTTTCGTGATTAAGCATATTTTCCTAACCGATGTTGTTACAGTTACTTTTATTTTATTGGCTAGTCTGTTTATATCCATTTGTTTCAGTGTCTCTATTGATTTTAGTCTTGTGCTTAGCTCTTTTTCGTATTCCGTTTGGTTTTGAAACAGGACATCGGTGGTTGGGTATCGTTCTCGTTTAATAAGTTTGTTTCATTCTACTCTCGTATGTATTTTAATATTCGCTCTAACCAATCTATGGTCACTCCCGTTATAGAATTTGTTTAGTACTGTCACGTCGGTGCATATGTTTTTGTTATTGGAAAGTATGTAGTCTATTTCGTTCTTATCCACAAGGAAACTAAGTCTGTAGCTGGCTGTACACCATGTATTAAAAAAAAATTGTTAAAATTATTTATAAAAGGTATATATATATATATATATATATATATATATATATATATATATATATATATATATATATATATATCGCTTTCAAAACGTCTTGCGTCGTTGTCCGATGCCTAATTTCCACGAATTTCTATCATTCCATTGTTCTTCGGTCAAGTCTCGGGAGCTCATTGCCTTTGTTATTCCCTCCTTCCATGTTCTTTTTGGTCTTCCTCGTTTCTTACGATTTGGTGGTATCCATTTCATGGCGATTTTTGGTAGTCTTGTTTCTGGCATTCTTTGAACATGGCCATACCATATAAGTTGTTTCCTTTCTATGTCTGTTGCCAGTGATCCATCTACCCCCATCCGATTTCTTATTTCATCGTTTCTAATTCTGTCTGCTCTAGATATTCGAAGTGATCGTCTAAATACATCCATTTCTGTTGCTTCGAGTTTTCTTTTATTGCTTTCTGTTAGTCTCCATGTCTCTGTACCATAGGTTAAGCTGGTTTTTATGAGAGATTCATATATATTGTATTTTCGTCTTTTACCAATTTCTGAGCTCCAAAGAACTCCGTTAAGGCATCCAATTGTTCTACGGGCCTGGGTTATTCGTTTTCTAATTTCCCTATTGTCTGTGCCTGTGGTGTCGAAATCAATTCCTAGGTAGGTATATTCAGTGCAGAATGCAATTTCGGTTGTGTCCATCTGAATGTTGGATAGTTCTGCGCCTATTGGGAGATATTTTGTTTTTTGTGTATTGAGTTCTAAACCCCACTTCTTGTATTCTTCCTGTAGTTTTATGGCCATATATGTCAGGTCTTCTTTATCGTTGGCTATAAGGACTTGATCGTCTGCAAACTGTAGGGTATATAGGCAAGTTTCTCCCAGGTCAATGCCTATTCCTCTGCACTTTCTTTTCCACTGAGACAGTGCTTTCGCCACGTAGATTTTAAACAATGTGGGGGATATGCAACACCCCTGCCGGAGTCCCTTGTTTACAGGAAATTTTTTTGAAAGTCTATTTCCAATTTTTATTCCCGACGTTGACCCTTCATAAAGCTGTTTAAGGGCGTTAATTACTGTGTGGTTAATGTTTGTTTCCTGCAAAACTTTCCATAGCTTTTTGGCGGGTACAGTATCATAGGCCTTCTGAAGGTCTATAAACATAAGGTGGGTTTCTTGATTGGTACTTGATCTTTTTTCTATTATTTGTTTCAAAACAAACACATTATCGGTGCAGCTCCTTCCCGCTCTAAAGCCAGATTGTTCCTCTTCTTCTTGTTATTTGTTGTTTATAAAAGGTATAAATTCAAAAAACCCAATCTGGCTATGTCATGAAGACAAAACGTTGTCGGAATCCATATTCCTCCATCAGTGTGTCGGTGTACATGTTTTGAGCCACTAAATATCTGGTGATTTTTATTTATTATTTTCCCTAATGATTTCTAGACCTCTTCCTCCTTAATATTTATTTCTTCGTTTGTCGTCATCTCTGTCGATCTAATCTCCAATTAATCACAATAAATCAGCATTAATTAATTACAATCTCAGGCTATTTAAATTGTACTATTTACCTTTGATCGTGGATTCAAAATATTTTCCAATTGGCTTCCTAATCGGGATAGGTAATATGACCTGAATAAAATACATAGAATTTCAACTGAACTATATGTGAGATGTCCTTTATTTGAATGAAATTTTATATAACAATCAATCCTGTAATATTTGCAATATACTAACTTTAAATATATGAGAAGTTGTTTTCTATCATGGACCCAAATGTTATTTTACATTGATTTTTAATATGTGTTATAACTAAGCTCTTTTGATAATTCTTTTTTTTTTAAGTGATCGCAAAATTAACTGTCTCTATTATTTATTCAATTTATTTAATTTATAAATGAAAATCACACTCCGGCTCTAATGAAAATTGACTGACCTTTCCTTCTCTGCCGTTGCAACGCCACAACAAAAAATCCTTTCTCTGCTTCTGCTCCTATTGTGGTCCAGAGGACGTACACCTTTCTCCTATCTGTCACTGTATCTGCAACCCAACAACTCGTGTTAGTCTATGCAGCCTCCTTTTGAGCCAATCTCCGCGCCTGTTTACAACTCCAAATGTTTCCGGCTTCGTCTGCTATTAATATTCTTATACCCTTTGGTTTTCTATCTCTCTGTACCCCGTTCCTCACACTGGTCAGCTTTTACACAGCAAATAAATACACCCGGTAAATTACGTCTTCGAAACTTCAAACAAACACAAATCACAAAGCTCCTTCCTTCTTGGACGACGAAAACTGACTAACCAACTTTTTTTTCTCTCTCCTATCTCATAGCCAAAACCAACCTCCTTGCATTCAAAAATTGACCAATAAAAATCATCCACCTCTGTGACGTATATCGTTACCAACCAACTCTCTCTATAAAACGTCATTCGGGTAATTCCAGAAAACAACCTTCTTTAATTATTCTAACTAAATCTATCTGCTTTACAAATATTTCTTACTAATAGCTACAAACGATACCTGTTTCTCAATTCAATGTCTTTTGTTAATAAACTTTTACCGATATAATCTTTCGGGGAGAAAAACCACCGCAAATCCCGGTCTATTGTTTCAACACTTTCTATATACACTTTTATTCCGGGTAAATCCATTCCACAATAACCGACTTATTTAAATTTCTTATCGATAATATTTGAAAGTCTTGTCTCTGAGGCCTAATGAACAATTCTTCGAACAACTTAAAATACATATTTTGTCTTATACAGGATGTTTGAAAATTTATATGCCCATGTCTTTATGAAATATCAATAATTTTAATTTTTATTTAAGTAATAAAATTTGTATATCGGTTTTTTATTGCTTATGGACATTCAAAAGTACAACAATATATATATATATATATATATATATATATATATATATATATATATATATATATATATATATATATATATATATATATATATATATATATATTCATACCTCCTTCATATAATACCTCCAAATTATAACCAAGAAGAACAAGATCTTGTAAACTTAATAAATCAGGTTCCTATTCCGAAATTCATTTTGGGAGATCTAAATGGACACAATACTAACTGGGGTTTCTATAAAACTACACACACTGTATTAAACCTTGCAATAATAAATGATGGTAACAGCACACATTTAAATTTATCGACAGGGATATTTTCTTCTATAGATATCTCACTCTACGTCAACTCTTCAATTAAATCACAATTGGTATGTAGAAAAAGATTTATATGGGATTAATCACTTCCCAATTTTAATAGAAAAATTCTCGATGAAACGTACGCCAGTTACACCTGATCCGAAATGGAGACTAGATAAAGCTGATTGGCGCAGTTTTCAAGAAATTATTCGTAGCGAATAATCAAAAATGTGCTTAGAAAATTCAATCGACGAAATAATTCTACAGTTCAAATAACTCATAACGGAATCAGCTCTAGAAGCGATAGGTAAAACAAAATTTATTAAAAGAGATAAAGTAACCCCCTGGTGGAACGAAGAATGTAAAGAAGCTATTAAGGAAAGTAAGAAAGCTCTTCAAAAGTACACATCGTACAAAAACCTAGATAACTTAATTAATCTTAGAAGAAGTAGGGTTAGAGTCAAACTGATTACCACAAGATCTAAAAGACAATCCTGGATAAAATATGTAGAAACGATAAATAATTACACATCTTTAACAAATATATGGAGGAAAATAAAGAATATAACAGGCACTAGCTCATATCAAGGAATCGACTCATTAGAAGTAGAAAATAAATCGTCAATAACAAACCATGTACAAATCGTAGAAAAAATAGCGGAAATATTCAATTTAACATCCACAAATTCTAATTATAATAAAGATTCCTTAACATACAAAGAACAAAAATAAACTACTCCTATTAACGTAGTAAACAATAATGAACCTATAAATGCACTTATCACAATCAGATAACTAAGAGAAATGGTAGATTATTTAAAGGACACATCGCTTGGTCCCGATGACATCCCAGCTTCTTTTTTAAAACACCTACCTGACGAAGCAGTAGAAATATTATTAAAAATATATAACCATATATGGACCAAATATGAATTTTCCAATTTATGGAAAACAGCTATAACTATTATCCATCTTAATGCTATCCATCTTAAAATCTAATAAGCAACAAAACAAAGCAGATTCTTATCGTCCAGTGTCTCTAACTTGTGAAATGTGTAAGCTTTTAGAAAAATTATAAATAAATGTTTATTGTGGTGTCTGGAAAAAAATAACCAACTAATTAATGAACAATCTGAATTTCATCCTTTAAAATCGACTACCGACAATTTGGTACATATAGAATCACATATATAATATGTGATACATGATTTATTTTGATTTGTACAAGGCATTTGATATGGCTTGGCATCACAAGATAATTTCAACACTGGAATCATGGAGCTATCAAGAAAATATACTTGTTTTTATTAAAAATTTTCTCCTGAACAGAAATTTCAATGTAAAAGGAAACGGTCTTCTATCTAATGTGAGATATCAAAAAAATGGTACACACCAAGGCTCGGTAATCAGCCCGACGCTTTTTCTTATAGCTATTAATGATATCTTCAAATAAATGAACACACCCATTCATGCGAGATTGTACGCAGATGATCTTATAATATTCTTAAATGGAAACAATATACAGAGTATGGCCAAATTACTACAAGATCAACTAGATAAATTTATACCATTGTCTAAAAGACGTGGTTTTCAATTTGCTTCATCTAAAACTCGCTACATCATATTCTCAAAGAGACCAAAACAGATAAAAGAAATACCTATATTAAAACCTGGGGGTCAGACACTTGCATATGTAAATACAATTAAATATCTATGTTTAATGTTTGATCAAGTCCTAACCTGGATCATTAAATATATATCAGATATATGTAAAAAAAAACTAAACCTTCTGAAATGTCTTTCTGGTACGAACTGGGGACTGGACGGTAGAACTCTACTCATTTATAAAAATTTGATCCGCTTCAAGATCGATTATGGATGCCAGGCTTACTAGTCAGCTTCAATAACAACTCTAAAAGTTTTAGACACCATTTAAAATAACGCTCTTAGAATAATAAGCGGTGCATTTAGTACAACCCCTATCTTAAGTCTTCAGGCCGAACTCGGTGAACTATTATTAGATTTAAGAAGACAAGAATTAATGCTCTCATATGCATCGAAGCGGCACTCTATATAATATCACAAAACCATTCGCTGCTCGAATATCCAGCACACAAAAACCCACATTCCGTTTTACGAAAGATGCAGACGAATCATAAATGAATTAAACTTTTCTTCTTCTTGATGTGCCTATCCGTTACGAATGTTGGCGATCACCATGGCAATCTTTATCTTATCTGCAGCAGCGCGAAAAAGCTGCACAGATGTTGTATTTAACCAGATTTTGAGGTTCTTTAACAAAGACGTTCTTCTCCTTCCTGGACCTCGTTTTCCAAATATTTTTTCTTGCAGAATGGCTTAAAGGAGAGCATACCTGGATTCATTTCGCATATTATGTTCGAAGAAATGTAACTTTCGAGATTTGATGGTGGTCAGTACTTTTCGATTCTTATTCATTCTTCTGACGACCTCCTTATTTGTGACTCGGTCAGTCCACGGGATCTTAAGCATTCTCCGATATAGCCAAATCTCAAATGATTCCAGTTTTCTGCACATATCTTCGTTCAAGGTCCACGATTCAACACCATAAAAAAGGACAGAGAAGACGTAGCATCGCAGCATTCTTACTTTTGTATCAAGAGAGAGGTTCTGACTTTTGATGAAGGCCTCCATCCAATTGAAGGAGGATCTAGCTTTTTCCTATGCGTGCTCTAATCTCCTGGTTGTTTGTCCATTCTTTATTTATTATGGTGCCGAGGTAGTTGTAGTGCGTCACTCTTTCTACAGGGGATTGGTTGACATAGAGTTGACCTTCTGTTATTCTTTTCTTGCTAATTTTCATAAGCTTTGTCTTCTTAACGTTAATATTGAGTAGATATTGTTGACTGTAATACGTGATTTTGTTCATAAGAACTTGTAGGTCTTCTAAGTTGTCCGCAAATACTATGGTGCCATCTGTATATCTGATGTTGTTTAGCTGGTAACCATTTAGTAGAATACCTTTTTCAGTTTCGTGCAAAGCTTCGATAAATATTCTTTCAGAGTACAGATTAAAGATTAGAGGAGATAAAATACAGCCTTGCCTCACTCCACGCATGATTTTCACATAATCAGTGTGTTCACCTTCAACTCTAAGATTTGCTGTCTGATTCCAGTAGAGACTTCCAATTATTTTCAGATCTTGGTTGTTAATTCCTATTTCTGTTAGTATTTGCATCATCTTGGCGTGCTGTACTCGATCAAACGCTTTCTCGTAATCAACCAGACATGCGTATACGTCGCAGTTGACGTCTCTGCATCTGTGGAATAAGACCTGTACTAAGAACAAAACCTCTCTAGTACCAACAGCATTTGTGAACCCGAACTGGTTGGGGGAAATTTGACTTTCACACAGCTTGTAGATTCTCTTATGAATTCTCTTTAGAAATAATTTTAGGAGATGACTCATGAAGCTTATAGTGCGGTAATCTTCACATTTTTTGGCTCCTGGTTTTTTTGGAAGTGCAATAAACTCAGATTTTAGCCATTCTGTTGGTATTTCTCCAGAGTTGTACATGTTGTTGAATATCTTTGCGATTATGGCTATTGATTCGTTGTCTATTAGTTTGAGTAGTTCTGCAATTAAACTTTAATATTCCCGAAATCTATCCTAGCAAGGTGCTAACTTCCCCTTCTTGACTAATATCTTCTTCTCGCATAAATTTGGATCTATTGACAGAAAATGAGAAAGAAAGCAATCGTCATCTAATTAATTCTAAATATTAAACCTTAATTTCTTAATTTTCTTCCTTCAGACAGTTATTCAAAGATGGATCTAGAACAGAACGTTGTGTATGATCTGCCTTTGTAACAAATGATGAAATAAAGAAATATACTAATACTATTTTAACAGAATAACTATTTGCAATATCAAGAAGAGACAAAAAGAAAACTGGAAGTCTTCGAGAAGAGACAAAAAGAAAAAAAGAAAAAAAGAAAAAAGAAAACTGGAAGTCTTCGAAAGAAAAGTTCAAAGAAAGATATTTGGACCTATTGACGAAATCGGAATATGGAGATCCAGATATAACCATGAACTCTACCAACTATTCAAAGAGACACCGATCTCAGAATTCGTTAAACTTCAGAGACTTCGCTGAGAGACAAAAAGAAAAAAAAAACAAAAAAGAAAAAAGAAAACTGGAAGTCTTCGAAAGAAAAGTTCTAAGAAAGATATTTGGACCTATTAACGAAAACGAAATATGGAGATCCAGATATAACCATGAACTCTACCAACTGTTCAAAGAGACACCGATCTCAGAATTCGTTAAACTTCAGAGACTTCGCTGGTCTGGTCATGTAGTAAGAATGGAGACAGAAAGATTGCCGAGAAGAGCCCTTGATAGTAAAATGCAGGGCGCAAGACCAAAAGGAAGGCCACGGAAAAGATGGGAGGATAAAGTGGCAGCGGACGCGCAAAATTTGCTAGACGTGAGAACCTGGAGAAGATTGCCGCGGGACCGACAAGGTTGGAGGAATAGTTTGGAGTAGGCCAAGGCCCGATAGGGGCTGTAGCGCCATTGGAGAGAGAGAACTATTTGCAATATATAAAGCCATATGCCACCTTACAAAATGTCCTGAAATTAACTTCTTAATAATTACTGACCCACTAAGTTCTCTAGAAATCATCTCAAAAATCTATTCTTCCCATCCTGTGGCCAAACTCATTAGACAAGAATTGCACAACCTAAATTACAAAAACATTGCTTTCCTGTGGGTGCCGTCTCATATTGGAATCACGCGAAATGATCTGGCGGATAAATATGCACGAGAAGCCTTAGAGAACAAAACTATTAAGTTCTATCCAAAAACTTCAGCAACATATCTCAAATCAAATTTCCACGGCAAGATGGTTAACATATGGAATAGCAGATGACAAAAAAAAACAAGCAAAATTACTTGAAATACAACCAATATTTCAACCATAGTCTGATAGTTCCACCAATCGTTTTTCTTAGGTTATCATCACACGACTGCGGCTTGGTTATAGTCGCCTTACGCATGGACATCTGATGACAAGGGATCCCCATCGAGTGCCCGTTACACAGTGCGGAAAGATGTCAAATCGGAATCCCGGAGAATTTGAGAGAACTATGTATTCTTAAAGTGCGGTGCCAAAGTGGTTATCCAATATCTAAAAGCAATAAACTATTTATACAAACTTTAATTGTTACGCTATTCAATTTTTGTTAATACTTTTTCTTTTTTTGCTAATAGCCTGACAGGCTGAAGCGAGTTTGTAAATAAAAAAAAATCAATAGTCACCAATCTATAACAGTTAAGATTTCACCTAGATTATTAGGTGTCAATTGTTTAACAATAAAATGATGACGATTTTATTGTTAGGGATTCGGCTAGCTCCTTCTTAGATATATGTACGTCTTGGCTTATTGCAAATGGTACACTGAGGGACGAAGTTCGCAGGGACAAAGGAAAGATTATATGTACTAACTAATTATATTTTTTCAATATAAAAAAAAATAAACTTGGGCATCAACAAAGGCATTTGACAAAAGTTGACCTGCATTTTTTTATTTTAAAATGCTTATTTACAATCTACTCATAAACAGTACATTGACTAGTTATGTGATGCCAATATTGACTTGCTTTGGGTATCGTCCAGCGATAGTTCTCCATTTTCACCTATGTAACCAGGTCTTCTGGCAAAGTCATCTTTAGTTTTCATTCCTCCATTGATGGTTGATGTAATTCACTAATAATTTGATTGTCGTGCATTAAATTAAAAATGTTGGCCTTGTTGGCGTGAAATGATATGAAACCTTTTACGGTTGGTGCTCGTAGGTCATTGTGGATGGTTGCATTGCTCATATACCAAGGGGCGTTAGCCATCATACGCAGTGTTTTTGATTAAAATATGTGCAAAATTTGTGTGTTTAAAGGCTTGCTACAGCCCCAAAGTTCTACGCCGTAAGTCCATATTATTTTTGATGATATTTGTCACTTTCAGCCAAGTAACCAGTTGACTTGTTTTAATTTTATATTGAGCTGAGTTTTTTTGGCGTTAACTAATTCTTTCTAACACTTTGCACATAACATTTGTTAACAATATTGGTCTATATGATTCTCGAATAGTTTGGTCATTGTCAGTTTTTAGTAATGGAATAATTATAACTTCACATCAAGTAAAAGGAAATACATTTTTAGACCACATGTAATTATATATTTGTAGTAAAAACTCTTTAGCACTCTCGGGCAAATTCTGAAAAAAATAATGGGTATGTTGTCAGGGCCTGGTGCAGATTTCTTAAATTATTTAACTAAATTATCTAACTTTGTTTTTGTAAAGAGGTTATTTATTAAGTTGTGTGTATAATCATCGTAATCCATTAGTTATTTTTCTTTGGTATATTTTATGTTCAGGAAGGCATCAGTATAGTTGTAACCTGAATTATTTTCATATTGGTTTGCTAATATTTCCGTAATTTCTGCTGTATTTGTTATTATTTTTCTATTTTGTGTAAAGAATCGAATTTTGGGAGTATATTTCCTTCCTGTAACTTATCTGACACATTTTCCAGACAAAATGTGTTGGTGTTGAACTATTTATTGAACTAACAAACTTTTTCCACGATTTCTTCTGCTATTTTTCATAATATATCTAGCTTCTGCTCTAAGTTTTCTGTAATTTATCAGATTGACGTTTGACTTATTCCTTTTAAACCTATTGAAGGCAGATGTGTACGCTTTTATAGCTTGTTGACATTTTTCATTCCACCATATGTGTTTATTGGCTACGTCAATTAATGTAGAACAGAAAATATGTACTGTTTCATTTATGTCTGTAATTTCGTTTTTTTTTCATAGATTGTATTTTGGGTTCTATTGAAATTTGAAAACTGTTTCAGTTGGCATTTTTAATGTTTCATTTAGGAATATTTAAACTATCAATTTTTTTATAGGGTGATGGAAAAGATATTTTTATAGGGAAATGATCACTATGGTGGAGGATTACATTCCAGATAAATGTTGAAGATAAGATTGGTTCGCATCGGGTAACATCAATGACTGAAGTTTTTCCTGTATGGATATCCATTATAGTCGCTCTACCGTCATTCAATAAGTTTAAGTTTTCGAGTGCCACTTTCTATCACCTACCTCTATTGTTAGTACTTGTTGATCCCCATATTTGATTAGGACTGTAAAAGTTCCCTATTATTAAACGTGGAGTAGGAACTTCGTTCAAAATAAGAGTAAAATCGTGTTCATCTATATTTTTGTCGGACGGTATATAAACACACAACACGTAAACTTTTTGGGCTATAAGTATTTCTACTACAACTACTTCAAAATTCCTCGTATTTTGCTATTTGGATCGCCAACCTTCGAAAGGAGATGGCGCCATGAGAAGAAGTACACAGGATAGATGGTTTTATGTCTGACATTAGAAATATTTGACAACATTTTTAAAAATTGAGATGTTTTTTCTGTATAAGTTTTGGATATGCTTAAAGGATCTTATGACCCCAGCGCATTTTCGAAAAAGTCTACAGCTTGATTGAATGTTACTGATTGACTTTCATTTTGAAAGATTTTTTCGGTGGGCCTAATTAATCCGAAGAAATCAGTGTTCTGTTTTTGGATAGACAATTTCTTGGTTTTTTTATTTACGGGATTTTTCGGTAAAGTAAACGCATCTTCTATTTGCGATATACATACTTGGGGGAGTAGTTATTTCGGAAGCTGTTCTTTTTGTATGTGTGTTTCCCGTGTTATCTTCTAGCTTTTCTATTGGAAATGAGATTAGAGATGTGGATAATATTATTTTAAGGATTTGTGTTAACTGGAAGTTTTAAATTTTCGGAAGTTTTAGAGCTGTCAGGGACTACTGAAGGAACAGGATTTGGTTAAATTTTTTTGGTACGGGTTGTGTGAGTAAAGTAATTTGTTCTTGAGAAATAGATTGTGTGTCGTTATGTATGATTGTAGTGCGATTTGGACAATTAGTAGAGGTATGACCATGTTGATTACGATTACAAATATAACATGCTTGACTTTCGTGTGATAGGAAAATACGATAAGGAACGTTTTCATGAGAAATAATAATAGAAGTAAGAACAACATTTTCTACAGGAGAAATGTACACAATACGCCTAACATTTAAAACATGTTTAAGACTGGGGTGTTATGTTCCTATTTGCAGATGAGTTATGGGAGAAGTCAATTTTAATTCCAATTTGTTAAGTTCTTCTTCTATAAACTAATCTGGTATTGATGGGCACACGTTAGACAGTAATAGCGTTTCGTTGGCTGTGATTAGTCTGCAGATGGGAAGATATTCAATGCAAAAAGCCCTGTGCGGTACATCGGTCTTTTTTTATATGGCACACTGATTATTAAAAAATTAATCTTTTGCATGGTTTATAAATAAAAGTAACTATTTTCTTTTTTGAGATTAATGTAATAATAAATAACAACCAGAAGTGTCTAAATCAAGAACATAAAGATGATAAAAATGTGTTTACAAGTAAACAATGAAGGTAAGTGAACTTTTTTTTGTGTACCTACTGTAGAAATCATCAAAATCTTGTAACTATCTTTTCTATACATTACTTATTTAAAGTAAGTACACAATTGATGTGAAGTGTAATATCTTGCACAGTTTAATCTACCTTTTTATGCTTAATAAAAAGAGCTAAATTTTTAATAAAATTATTCGAGGACTATCGCATTAATCGAAAACATGTATTTGTTCATATGAACCATAAAGCCTACTGTCAGTTAAAGCCTTTTATGTTGCCTTAATAATGATGTTGCCAATGAAATTTTCTTTATAGATGAAGAAACTGTGAGTAAAAACATATTTGCTAAATCTGCTTGTAGTAGATATTCTGACAACTCTGTGGATGACATAACATATGAACCAGATGATAGCAGTATTAGTGGTAATCGTGAGAAAGATACAACCATTACGTGTGTTCAACAAAATGATTACAGAAAGGTGCTTTTCAAAAACTGAACATGGATTGAAGTGAACGAGAAAGATAAAACAGAAACAGTTGTAAAGAAAACTAGAAATAGAAAGCAGAAGCTTTTAACTTGGAAACGTAACATAACAAAGTAGAAGAGATGATTAGAAGAGGATTATTTAGGTTTTAAAATAAATTATAGAAAATCCAAAGAAGTAGATTCCTCGTGCAATAGATTATGTTTAGGTTTAAATGTACTACTAATACACAGGATAATGTTAGAATGCAAATATTTAACAGTTTCTGGAAAAGACAATTTATTGCACAAGCGGTTGATGTGGGTACTGTTAGCAGAAGACGTCCATGAAATAACAAACAAAAGGACCGAAGACCGCATACTTACACTTACCCTTTCCGCTCAAATGGGTATAAAACAAGGGTGTGCAAGTCATTATTTTTACTTGCCATATCTGAGAAAATGGTCATAAATTCAATAAGAAGAAAATTAACGACTCGACTGGGTTGGTTATCAGTTACCATTTATATATGTTTACATTATTAAATTTTTAACTTTATTTTCGCCATTCGTGTGTTTTTTTTGTCATCTTCTTCGTCTTTTATTACTAGAGTAATATTACTGCAATTATCACTAGAAAAACCAGAGCATTCAATTCTTTTTCTTCAAATGAATCTCCTATTCGGACTTTTGAGACGGCTGCTCTGAAAAGTTCATTTGATGTACATCCGTACCACTCTCTCTGGTTGCGCAGCCATGACATTTTACAGAGCAAATTGGCTTATTAATAATCCCCGTTTTCTAAGCTACACGAGGCATCTTAACCCTTCTTGCAATGACAAAATATCATTTTTAAAAGTTCCGAACTTCTAAAAATTATATTTTGTCAGCTCTTTTATTTTTAATAGATACAACCATTCACCTTTTAAAAACCACCCTCACTCAGTTGGCTGAATATTTAAGTTTCCAAGTCACTGCTGGTCCCTTTTGAGTGCTCATCTAAAGCACCTACAGTAGGTACTATTTTAATGGGAATAAGCCCCAATTGAAGGTTAAAATAAGTTGTTTAAATAAGATGTTGTTAAAATAAGATGTTAAAATAAGATGTTTCAATCTCCACTTCAGAAATCGTTCTCAAAATACAAAACACTGCACAATTTCAATAACGAATTTTAAAATAAAAACTTTGTTGGCACAATAACACATCAATAGTTACCCCCAGTAGAAAGAGTAATAACATACACCTACCTTGGTACGAACGTCAATGAAAATTGAGACCATTCCCTAAAAGAAGATCGAAATCTAAATTAAAAGAAATTAAATCTATAGTGAAACCGTGATGCCTAGTAAACTAAAAAAGAGCTCCCCAAGTGAAAATTTATCGATTTCGATTAGGTCACACCAATGTTACGCATACGTACAATAAGACATCCAGTATGTGAATATAGTCCAGTCAACGTTACTGTTAAACACCTCCTAACATAATGTGGAAAATATACAGTGAAGAAAAAATAAAAATATTTAGTCTTAAATTTGTATTTAATTTGATTTAATTTATTAACCTTTTAATAAACATATTAAATTTAAAAAACATGGTGACACGAGGTCAATGATATAGGATTTTACTAAAGGAATTATACAGATCCCTGTTCGAAAATGATACTAGACTCCAACGGTTGATATCAGCCAACTGACAAAAGTGACAAGGTCTTCAAGACGTTGTCACTTATATGAGTGGCTTAGGGCCGGATGTGCCTGTCCAACATAGTTGTAATTTTTAAGTTTAGTGCACATCTGCAAATTATATTTATTTTTAAACAAAAGCCACACATGCCTATACTTAACCGCCAGACGTGCCTATACAGCATTCAAGATGGCCGAGCCGTTGAGTGATGTTAATCCTTTTTCCGATTTTCATAAGGAAGAAGAGGAGTATACGCCTAGTGAAAGTGATAGTGAGACAACAGGTATGTACTTTGTATTATTCGCGATAAGATAAAATGATTTTTTAATAATATTTCTTTAAAAAACTGTATTATAATACATTGTTGTATAGGCTATTCTGGTTCTACGTTATCATTAATTTTTTGAAAAAATTAGGTAATTCACGATAGGCTTTAATTTAATTATTAAAGTTAATTTTTGTATACCATTTTTTTATTTTATTTTATTTCAGATAATGAAAACGATCATGTGACATCTGAAACGCCGTCCAACACTCAAAAACGGAAGTCAAATCCTAAGTTGTATAAAAATTTCGTAAGGAAGCAAAAAGTTATGAAGGGGGAACAACATGTTTCAGATAAAGGTAAGACTGTTCGTCCAAAAGTATGCAAATCAGGAAGTTGCTGTAGAACTTCTAATGAAGTAGGTCTTCTTAATGAAATGCAAAGAAGCAATGTAAAGAAAATAAATCTACATTTTTTTTGTGTCTGGACACAGTTTTTCAACTTGTGATCAATATTTTGGTGTCTCTGACAAGGAAAAAAAATATCACGAAAATGTATTTGTGCCAGACGACTGGATAAACGTATTGAACATCTCAAAGAAAAAGGAGCCTAAATTTTGTACTCATAAAATGGAAAAAAATGATTTTTTCAGTACCAAAAAATTGGACCACGACATTGTAAATGTAAAAAAAAGCAATTACAGGAGAAAAAGTAGAATAGCTAAAAATATCCTTTCTTCAGTTACGACAATCTGAGTCGAGCAAAATGTATTTTAAATATAACTATAAAACTGATAGTTATTTTTCTGAAGTAGACTTCACGAAAAAGATACGTGGCCGTCCTTCAACAAATCCATACATGAAGTTAGATTTATTATTTCCAGAAGGAAGAGGGATAACAGTAAAGAAAACGAAAGATAGAAAGGAAAAGACAGTTAAGATTTGATTTCACGTACGGGGCGCTTGCGCATCCGCTTATACGTATTTCGGCCCAATAGGCCTTATAAGAACGGCTTTCGCAATCTCTGAACGTGAAATAAATATTTTCTGTCTTAGGAAGCAACTTTTACATGGCTTCGTGTAGACGCAATGTAGCGACATCTTATAATAAAATCGTAGACTAATTTTCGAAACCAAATTCAGAATTTTGCTTTAATGTGTGCCTTCTAAGAATTTTAAGGCAAAACAGACGTTGATAAAGATGTTAAGAGAGACATGGGGAATCTAAAAATTGCATTCCACAACATATCTCCTCAACTAAGCAAAATTCTTAGCGAATTGGTTTCTAGTACTCGTACAGAGTATATCGCAATAAAAAGAAAAAGACAGTTAAGATTTAATGTCACGTACAGGGCGCTTGCGCATCCGCTTATACGTATTTCGGCCCAATAGGCTTCAAAAGAACGGCTTCGCAATCGCTCTGAACGTAAAATAAATATTTTCTGTCTTAGGAAGCAACTCTAACATGGCTTCGTACATGCGAAGCACGAAGCCATGTTAGAGTTGCTGGCGTTGCTCACGCTGGCGTGTCTCCTCTTTAATATTGCCTTGGAAAAGGCAATCAGACAATTAAATATTAGAATGAATGGAACTATTTTTCATAGATCGACGCAAATTCTCGGATTCGCTGACGATATAGTTATAATGATCAGAAGTATGAGAGACATGGTGCAGTGTTTTACAAGGCTTAATGAAACGGGAAATGAATTAGGACTTGTGGTAAAAGAGGAAAAAACCAAATATAAAGTAAAGCTAGGATAGTCTACGCAGATTTCGAAAAAATAGCACAAATTTTAAGTTTTCCAAAGTTTAATGTTAAAATGTGTTACGTGGGTTATTTGGGATGTTATCTATACTAATTAAAATACCTCAAATGCGAAACTCTTATATTAAAAAAAAGAAAACATGAGATCTAAAAAAAGTGTTTTTGTGCAATCTCTCCTAACCGGTTAGGTGAGATTACGCGCAAAGGTAGGAGAGCTTGCGCTTATGCAAAAAAAGTTATTTATTTCATTTGACATGACATGGACATTTCATTTGAATTTTTAGTTCGCATTTCTTGACGACCACAATTTATACATTTTTGTGGATGGATTGTGCATGATTCATGCAGCCATTTCTGGCAGATGATGCATTCTATCCAATCTGATTTTTCCAATCTCAGTGACTTTTTTCTTTTGCGCGATTGCGAGTTTTTTATCTCTTTTAGAATCGATATAATTTAAATCAGTGATATTCATTGCACTTATTTTTCTTTTGACTCGTGATGCTGTTAAACTGCATGGAATTGGTGATATTTCATTCAAAAGTTTGTTTGGTGTTATGTCATCAGTTTTTTGAGTTGTAAGCTTGGAAGTTGAAAGTTGATAGAAAATTGGTACCGGAGAAGAATGGGCCACTTAAGAAGTAGAGAACGCTGAGAACGCTACAGTACAGAACGCTTAAATGCGCTGGACACATTGCTAGGATGTCCGATCACAAATATACGAAGAGATTAACATTTTCAAAACCAAAGGAGACAAGAAGTAGAGAACGGCCACGAAGGAGATAGATTAATGATGTGAAAGAAGAACTACAGATTCTAAGGGTCAAAAGATGGAGGGAAGTTCCCAGGAGTTGACAGGAGTGGTAATTTCTTTGTGAGCAGGCCAAAATCTACTATGGCTTTTTAAGCCACTTATAATGATGATAATCAACAAATACATTAAAATTATTTAAATAAAGTATAAAAAGATTTAAGCTAAGTACGCTTTCTTAAAAGTCATTATACTAAACTCTTTTTTATCTCACATAACATACATTATTCTGTCCCTTTTCTGACCTGTTCTGCTACTACATATTTATCCCGGTTGATTTCTGCCGTGAAGCTACTTACGGTTAATTGCAATGCTATCTCATATGAATGATTTCTACTAAATCCTGACTAATTACTGAACAAAATGTAATTTCTGGCAATATGTTCTAAAATTTGATAATAACTTAATTTAATTAACTTTTTACTTGTAGGTAACATATTAATAGGATGGTGTTCATTCGCAGAGTAGTACAGAACCTCATGAGTACACAACCAAACTAAAGAATGAAGCCAGAAACAAATTTAGTTATTATCTGTTCACTAGAAACCAATTTTAAAATTGTTTATTGTTATAAACTAATAGGTTACTAATGCTTTAAAAAAATCCTAATGCAGTGACGACGAAGTGACCTTCTAAAAAGAATTTTAAATTGATTGATAAATTTGGTTATTTTTATATTTTATGCTAGTTTACTTAAATAGTTGTTCTATTTTTTTGTCCAGTCTAAACACACAAACAATTTTTGTTTAATTTAAAAACGGTATCAAACGGAAATAAATTGTCAATATGGCACTTTCCTCCAAGTAGTCTGTAGATAAACAAACCATCTACTTATTATATTTATAATCCTGACCATAAATAAATGTGAAGTTAAAAAAGTACGAAAACACATGATCACCGCACTGATAAAAAACAGTAATTGATACGCCACTGGCAAAGACCAGCATGATTGATCACACATTGATGTGTTCAATATATCGCTTACGCCTAGAGAATTTTTGAGTTCATGTGCGAGAAAGAAGTTACTGGAAGTTTCAGCAGAATATAGAAGTGGTGAAGAGGTTCTCGAGGTCAGTGGTGAAGAGTTGCCGTTTCATGAAGACAAAGAAGGTGTTATCAGCTTAATAACTACTTGTGACATAACAATACCCGGTAATAGTGAGAAACTTTTAATGACCAGACCTGATGGTTACTACCGAGAGGGAAGTTTAAGGATGGTCGAAGATGTGAATAATGCCGAGTTCCTAACGGCAAAAGCTTTGGTGAGAATTCGAGATGTCGTTCCTGTAAGAGTTATGAATTTAAAGGGAACTGCTATTAAGTTAAGTAAAAAAACTTTGATCGGACAGTGTGTTCCCGTGGTTTCGATTTGTTCCATGAATACTAATGAGCAACCGTCGAAATCTAAGTATCCAAAGGAGCTTGTTGAGACGTTGATTAAAACGTGCCAAGATCTTGATGATGAACGAACTAAAAAAGTGATGTCTATGCTGATAGAATTTCAAGCTGTTTTTGCCATGGATAAGAAGGATACTGGCAAAACAAGCATAGTAAAGTATACAATTAATACCGGAGACGCTCAGCCAATCAAACAACAACAACAAGGGGTAATTGAACCATCAAACAGTCCATGGACATCACCAGTAGTGCTAGTAAAGAAGAAAGATGGTTCAACATGGTTTTGTATTGACTACCGACAGCTCAATGCGGTAACTAAAAAAGATAGTTATCCTTTGCTCAGAATAGACAATACCTTGGATACACTTTCTGGTTCTCGTTAGTTCTCCACACTCGATCTGAAAAGTGAATATTGGCAAGTAGATATGGAGCCAGCCGATCGTAAAAAAACCGCATTCTCGATAGGATCAGAGCTTTGGCAGTTCACAGTTATGCCCTTTGGTTTATGTAATGCCCCGGCCACATTTGAAAGATTAATGGAGGCAGTTTTAAGAGGTCTAACATGGAAAACATGCCTGGTCTATTTGGATGATGTAATTGTAGTTGGAAGATCCTTCGATGAACATGCCAATAATCTGACAAAAGGCTTTCAACGATTGCGGGCAGCGAATTTGAAGTTAAGTCCAAAGAAATGTCACTTGTTTCGACGAGAAGTGAAGTACTTGGGACATATTGTAGCAAGTAATGGTGAAACAGTTGATCTTGAAAAACTTTGGGCAGCAATTAACGATTGGCCAGTACCAAGAGATAAATACGAAATTAAAAAAAATTAATTAAAATTCTTGGTAAAAGGTAAAAATTTAAAAACCCAACCGGCTGTGTTAGACAAAACGTTTTCGGAATCCATCATTCCATCATCAGTGTCTAGGAGTACATGAATGTAGCCACTAAATATATGGGTAAAAATCCGTAAGCAAATAATTAGTTACATTTGACAGTATTTCTTATAAATTATTAGGATGTTAAAGTTACCGTTGGATTAGGTAACATGGCGACATATGACTCCACGTTGAAGTTGCTAGTCCTGAGACGGTGTGTCTACCTCAGGTAATTATTTGGTAACGGGTTTTTACCCATATATTTAGTGGCTATATTCATGTACTCCTAGACACTGATGATGGTATGATGGATTCTGAAAACGTTTTGTCTAACACAGCCCGTTTGGGTTTTTAAATTTATACCTTTTACGAAGGATTTTAATTATTTTTTTTAATATATGGTATACAGCCAACTACAGGAACGTAGATTCCTTGTGAACGAAATTAGAAGTTTGCTTGGCCTATCTACATATTACCGACGTTTTGTCAAAGGATTTGCCAACATCTCCAAGCCATTAACAATGTTGACAGAAGAAGGCAAAGAATATACATGGAGCGAAGAGTGTCAAAGAGCTTTCGAGCACTTACAAATGGTCTGACCAGCGTTTTAAGCTACCCTAGACAGGCAGGAATTTGAATCTTTTTTTTATGTAAATCATCTCCAATATCTATATTTTGTTGTAATTTTGTTTTTTTTCCAAACTCTGTACATTTTCAAAATCAAACGAACGGCTATTTTCTAGACAATGTTTTTCTAGGGCTGTTGTGTTTAATGCATTTGTTTGTACACCATGTTTATGTGCAACAATTCTTCTGTGTAGATGTTGGTGTGTTTGTTAAAAATGTGTTGAATTACAGTCTTTACAATTTATTTTATAAAAATTTTGATTGATGGTCTTTATTAACTAGGTTTAAATTTTAAAAACTATTTTCCAAACGTTTTTGACTATTTATGTCCAACATTAATAATACACTTTGCATACATTTTTGACATTTGTTCAGATAATCCAATAATGTGTGGTAAGGATATATAGGATTTGTTGGAGTTAGTGAGATTATTAATAATATTATTGCTAGATATGGTTTGGTTTTGTTTTGATTTGGTATTGGAATTGGATTGATTTTTGACAATATAATTTCTTCTTTTAATTAAGGGATTGTAAAATTCTGGTGGATATTTTTTTTATAAGAAATTAAATAGTTTTAGTTACATTAGACCGACAAACTCAGGAAATAAAAAAGTTTCAAATAAATATTTAAATATTCACGGTTAGGAAACAACAAACTATATATAACAGCACTACAGGCCCTAGAGGCCTTTGGCTTCGATATTGTTGATTACTATTATTTACTTTTTACGGTCCTTCACTGGTTCTTTTCAGTCTCTTCCTCCAGTTCTCATTTCTACTTTGCCATTCCCGACGGCATCAAACTATTTTCTTCGTGATCTCCCTCTTCTTTTATTCCCTTATTCTCCTGCTTGCAAAACTGTTGGAACGTTTATTTATTTTGGCATTCGTAAAACATGTCCCAACCATCTACCTATCTGTGCCAAGGATTTTATGTATTATTTTGGGTCTCTTTTATAAATAACTCAGCTCCTGGTTTATTCTCCTGCGTCATTCCCTCTTAGCCTCCTTTATCCCACTGAAAACTTTTCTTTAAGATTTTCCTTTGCCAAATATTTAACTTTTTTTTCTTCTTTTTTTGCTGATTTAAAATACACGGCCATGCATTTAACAATACTGAGCAAATAATTCATTTTTAGTTTAACTTACCGTTTACTATATTTTAAAAAAGTAATAAGAAAAACAATTATTTTAATAAATTTTGACAACCGTTAAAAGTAAAGGTACTACAGGTAATTGCTTTTGAACCCATTTTCAAATATGCAGGGAGTTTCAACAATTTTCATTAAAAATATTTTTTAAATTTTAAATATCCTATTTAATACAAATATCATTTTATTCTTTTAACGACGAAAAAAACAAAATTCAAATGTTTTTAAAAAACATATCTTTGTTATGATACAATGTTATAAACGACCCTGGAAACCCTGGAACCTTCTATTTTTGTAAATAACCTTTTTTGGTATCTTGTATTTTGACAGATATGTTGGACTTTGTTAGAAAGTTTGATCGCTTTATATTACATATTTCTTATATTCTATAAAAAAAAATTTCATTTTCGTTTACGTAATAATATACATGTTTCAGTGTATTAATACCTAAACGGAAAACGTAAGTGGTGATAAGGGAGAGCCAATATGAATCCTAAATTCTGCTTTTGGAATTTGGAATTCATATTTCACCCAACGGGAAAAAGCGAAGAGGTAGATGAAGAAGATCGTTTTATGAACATTCATGTACGCGTTTTGTGGATATTTGAATTTTAGAAATGTGGTCCATGTACGAGTAGGCAAAGAAAAAGGTTGACAGGAGTACATCCACACCTAGATAGCAAATTTTTAACATTTGTAATATTTTACACTTATTTTTATAAGATAAACAAAAACTTTCGTGCTCCCACAAGAAAAGTGACACAAGTCAAAATCAAAATTAAAAAAATGTCCAGAAATATTAATATAAAAAATAATAATTCTGCTACAACAAAATAGTATAAATCCTAAACTAATATTTAAGTTAAGTGTGTACAAGTTTTTAGTGTGTATAGCGTTCAAGAAAACAAGGAATTGAAAATATTGATACTACATTGCGAAATATGATTTAATAGTATTAATTGAAAACATTTGTCTCACTTATTTGTTATTGTTTATAAATTGATCAATATTTTCAAATTTGTTTTATGGTTTTTTTTATTAAACTTTGATAATTGAGGAGTTTGCTGTAAGAAGGATGCAGCTCCATATTTGATAATTGTTGGAAAATTGAAAAAACTTTTTTTTTAGTAAAAGTTTTTATTTTTTCCCCAAAGACATAATATTAATCGAGGACAAACCAATTTAGTCAATAGTTGAGACTATTTTCAAGTAGACAATTTTTGAAAAAATAAGAAAAAAAATTGAAAATAATGCTTCTTCTCAATGCAAATTCTCAACAAAAACTCTTTTATTCGGTTACAATAATCAAACGACTACGATTTGCCTACTAAACAAATACGAAAAAATCTGTAAAAAGAAACAGGTTGTTTTCAAAAAAAAAGCATCGAGAAAAAAAATATTAAACACATGGGCAAACAAATCTTTTATTCATCTACCTGGTCGTCACCATCCGTCCCAGATAATTCGGTTTTCTGTTTCCCTGCCATGGCTGTAAGACGGCTGTAAAATGACATTTGGTCCATAGGAACGAATCGTGTTGACAGCTGCATTACTTCTGCATATTTGGCTTTTCTGACAGGTACAGGATTGCAATAGACAGGAATGTCAGAAGAACCTGAGAGGTCGCTGTCAATGTTTCTCTAGAGTTGGAGTAAATGAAAACTCGGAAGGCTTCAAGATATATGTTTAATTTAAAATATTTAATTTAATAAAGCGATAGCGGCTTTCGCTAAAAGATTTTATCTGTTACACATATCGCATAGCGCAAACGATACAGAACACGATATTATCAACATTCGTTGGACTTTCCGAGTTTGAATTTGTATCAGCCCAAGTGTCTGATGAGGCTGGGATAGGCCGAAATGATCATAACACTTTATTGATACCGATTCGAGCACGGGAAGTTTAACGAATTTGTCCATTCTAGGCCCTATATTTGTTGTCCATTTAATATAGATATATATATATATATATATATATATATATATATATATATATATATATATATATATATATATATATATATATATATATATATATATATATATATATTGATACCGATTCGAGCACGGGAAGTTTAACAAATTTGTCCCTATATTCTAGGCCCTATATTTGTTATCCATTTTATATATATATATATATATATATATATATATATATATATATATATATATATATATATATATTTTAGGTAAAGAAGTATTAAAGAAAATTCAATTTTAACAAATTGCTTTTATTGAACATTAAACTACATCATTAAAAACAAACGTGCCGTCTATAAGCCAGTAAAACTTCATGTTCATAATCAAACATTATGTAAAAATGTCAGAAAATAAAATTAAACAAATACTAAGCATATCGTTAAAAACAGTATTGAATTTGTGAAATTTCTAAAAAAAAATACTATTTATTTCTCACAGATTTTAAACTATATTTATTAATAAATTTTATACTTAGAAAGATAGATTAATAACATTAAAAGAACATTTCACATAATTAGGAACTATTTCCTGGAGGAACTGGACACCAATCGATAGGTGTCATGCCGTTTGCTACTAACCATGCATTAGCCTTCGAGAAATGCTTGCAGCCCAAGAAGTTGTTTATGTCATTATAACCAGAGGGATGCCCAGCGGAATTTTGATTCCATATTTGATTCTTGCACACACCGTTAACATGAACTCTTAAACTCTTAGCATGCTCTCCCCAAAACATAAATGCTATATTTCCATTTTTTTGTTGTAACTGTTTCATTAACTCTATTACAATATCTTTCCATCCAATTTCCAGATGATCTCTATCTGTACCTTTTGTTAAAGCTGCATTTAAAAGAAGGACTCCTTGTTTAGCCCAGTATTCCAAATTTCCGTAATTTCTTGGAAACCTTCTAAGTTTGTTTTCACCAATATCACTTCTAACTTCTTTTAAAATAGTTTCTGTTGACGGATAAATTCCTGCACCAATATCTTTACTGAACGCCAGACCAGTAGCATCAGCATCACTTGGATCTTGACCCACTATAATCACTTTCACATCAACAGGTCTACAAAATCTTGTAAAAGACCATAATGTATTACTTTTTGGAAACCAATAAGGATCTTCTGATAAAAACGATGCTATGCGGTTTAGTTGGTTTATCTTAGTGGTAAAAATACTTGCCAGTAAAGGTTTCCATGATTCATCTATATTACTGTCTTTAAATAACACAGGATATTCTTGAATAAAATACTGAAAATCAGTCATAATTTTTAGTAACTTTTTTGTATATTAATACTTAAACTTGTGTGAACTCTGTGAACTGATTAATTGGATACTTAATATTATATATATTAATAAATAAAAAAATGGTTATCTTATCTACATATTAATAAAATCAGAAAATGACAATATGTGAGTAATCTAGTGAGGTATTATTATTATCAAAAGATAGAAAAGCTTGTTGTTTTAAAACCGGAATAATATATATATATATATATATATATATATATATATATATATATATATATATATATATATGTATATATATATATATATATATATATATATATATATATATATTTGGTATAGAATATCCAAGAAACTTATCTAAAACAAATAAAATGTGGGCAATAACATTCTTCATACTTGAAAAATATGTGGAATTCTTCAGGGTGATTATAATAGCTACTTGGTATAGCAAACATACAAGTTTTTATGGGACACACTATATATTTTTTAAATTTGTATTCTTCTTCTAATTCTTCTTTTTAAAGTATTGGCTATTGCATTACTATACAGAGTATTTAACAAGTTATGACCATTTTTATTTCGAAATCCGTATGATATCACGTATATAAAGAAGTAATGCATAAACAATTATTTATTTTACATAATAAGTTAAACAATATATTGTTTTTTTTTAATTAAGTTTAACTAAAATAATTGACAGAATTTTGTATACAGGGTGAACTACAAACGAAAATTACGATTTACTCAATTTTTTTAAATGAATCACCCTATATTTTATTTTTTAGAAATATTGTATTTATAATACTCTTCCATTTTTATATAGCATTTCCTATACCTAAACATTACTTTTTTTATAGATCTTTTTAGTTTCCTTCAAATTTTGGAAATACGTTCAATTTTTGTAAGTAGAAATAAGTATTGAGAATTGAGTGATATAAATTATAACAAAATTATTTTTATTCGATAAGTAACCAATAAAAAATATAAACCATAACAATATGCAATAAATGTATCAATAAATGTGATGGAAATGTCATATTTCCTTAATAAAATACAAGATTCCTAAAATTCCTAAAAAATACAAAACAGAAAATAAAACAATGTACAATTGGTGTAACGATTGTTAGATTGTTATATCAACATTATTCCAAGCCAGGAATTTTTAATAAAAAATTTCTAACTGCCGATTGTGACGCGCAATTATTAATAAGTAAAAGGTCATTTGTGTCAGTTACAAAGGTAAAATAGTGGGCTTTAAAAAAATGACAGTTTTCATACTAATAGGTAAACCGTAAACAGTAAGCTTTGAAACTGACAATTTTTCTAATATTACCTTTTTAGTCAGTCTGTGTGGCTTAAATAAAATGAAAAAATTTAAAACAAAATTAATCTTTACTATTTTATAACGAAAAAAAAGTAATTAAATCATTCTACGTTAAAAAGTTACGTCATCCCAGAAAAGAATTAAACAATCTGTGTTTAAAGTATTAAATTGAATATGAGAAGTGCTTTTACGAAACTAAAACATTTTATATCTTGGCATTAGATTACGAATAAGAAATACTGATTAAAAATAAGGTTATACTTTATCCCAAATATTACGTAGAATGCAGATATTCAATGCAGTTAAAAGATCAATAATAAATCACTTTACTGTTAATTAGCTCATAGATAATCTTAACTGTTCAATAAAAAAATATAAAATGGATACAACCTGAATTATCCAAATACTTGTGTGACTTTTAGAAAGGATATTACTTTTTTTATAAACTGGGTAGGGTAACGGGTACAGTTGTTGGCCGGTCACTAGTGATTGGCCACTTTCACAAAAATCCGAAGTACCTATTAAGATTTTCAGAAAATACAAGGAAATAAATTTATCTGCATTAAAATCTGGCAACATTGCTGTATATTTGGTCTAGCTATCATATCTCTCAGTTAAAATTAGGTATCTAATTCATTAGGCGTGTGTTGTTTGAAGCTTAACAGGTGCATCCAGGTTTAAGAGTTTTTTAAAGAATTTGTTAAGGAAGACTATTCACGAGGTGAGTTATATTGGCTAATAGTATTATGTATCTGGGTATATTAATATTTAATGGCGATTTAGTGGGGTACATCTTACATTATCAGTGGTTTTAATATTTAAGCTATGCATTTTGGGCGGTAAATTTGAGTGGCCAAGCACTGTATCTTAAATATGTCCGTGTTATAATGATTGGCCTGCCGGCCAGTTACTGTACCTACTTCGAATTAAAATATTTATTATAATTTAGACTTTTTTAGCCTAGTTTGGTCCAAAATAAGATATTTTAAACATTTTTTCTTATTTTTTAACGCAATAACCAGTGGTTGGCATACTGCCAATCACTAAACCACAGGGTGGCCAATAACTGTAATGTGTAATAAGAATAAATTTTTTGTCCGGATTTGTATTTATAAAATTACAATCGTTTTAGTTGTTATAAAATTAATGCTAATGTGGGCATATTGAATCAAATTTGAAACGTCCGTATTGTAGCTAACATTATTACTAATAAATGATTTTTATTTTTAGAATCAAAAATGCCAAATATCCGGAAAGATAAAACGTATCACAAACAATATACAGAACAAGATCTTCAGTCTGCTTTTCAGGCCATCGAAAATGGCATGAGCCAACGAAAAGCCGCTAAACAATTTAATGTGCCAAGAGCAACATTGCAGTTTAGAGCAAGTAAAAAATTTAATGAAAAAACTACCCTTGGTCCCAATCCTATTCTTAGTTTGGAGGAAGAGAATCGTTTAAAGCATTGGATCATAACATGCCAAGACAAAGGTTTTCCGGTAAGAGTGGAAGATATACAAGACTCGGTTAAAGGTTTTATTTCACGCAAATCCACGTGCAAATCCTTTTACTGACAATCGGCCCGGAAGAGGTTGGTATAGATCCTTTTTAAAGCGACACCCAGATTTAAGTGAGAGGACTTCAGAAGCAGTAACGGCAGCAAGTTCAGTTGTGTCTGAAAAAGATGTAAAAAAATGGTTCACCGGTGTTCATGAATACTTGCATTGTAAAGGTTACATTGATATTCTTCAAGACCCTTCACGTATTTTAAATGGCGATGAAACCTGCTTCCTCTTATGTCCCAAAAATAAACGAGTGTTGGCTGTAAAGGGAAGCAAAAATGTATATCAAATAGAGCATCACTCCAAAGTTAATTTGACGGTTATGTTTACCTTCACAGCATGTGGAGAAATAACAGCACCAATGATTATTTACCCATATAAACGAATTCCTAGAAATATTTTAAATATCGTTCCACGAGAATGGGGCATAGGATGTAGCGATACGGGATGAATAAAGAATGAAAACTTCTATGAATACATAGAAAACGTCTTATATAAGTACCTAGTTGCGAAAAACACTAATTTTACAGTTATTTTGTTCGTTGATGGATATAAAACTCACTTAACCATTCAAACCAGTGAATTATGTTTAAAGTTACAAATTATTTTAGTGGCCTTATATCCCACCTGTAGGAATTATACAACCTGCAGATATTGCTGCATTTAAACCATTAAAGGCAAATTGGAACCGGGCAGTATTAAAGTTTAGACGCGAAAACTCGAATTCAGTAGTTACCAAAGAGAATTTTGCATTGGTACTAAACATAGCCATTAGTCAATTAAAATCATATTCCATAATTAATGGCTTTAAAGCATCTGGATTGTATCCATGGAACCCTGAAGCAATAGACTATTCCAAATGTTTAGGGAAGATCAAAAACCCGCATAAAGGTATTAATCACACTATTTCTATGACAAAATCAATAACATATGAAGATTTTGTAGATACAGTTGGAGCCGCAAAAATATTAGAATTTCAAAGTTTGGATAATTGCGAAGAACTAAGTGGAGATTCAAAATTGCTATTTAATACATTTAATTGATTTCAAAATACCATAGATCTACTCACGATTCAGACCACAGAGACAAGTGGAATCACAAATGATATACAAGATACCTCTATCATCACAGAAACCCATATATCTTCAGATACTACACTTAACCCTCTAGGTGGCAATGAAATCATATGCAACTTACAAGATATTCCTGTTATTACAGAAGAAAATCTACTTTCGGATTTTCGAATTCAACTTCCAGAAAACGTTGATATTACATATAATATAAAAGATGTCACAGAAGATACAATGACAGAAGATATTCAATCGACATCCAATAATAATCTGCCTTTAGTAAATCAAGACAACTCATTATCTAAAGAAATTGACACCTCAATCAACAAATTCTTTTTTTGGCCAAAAACCCAAGAAATAAAGGGCAAAAAGCAAACAGAAAGGTTGCCTTTCGTGCTCACTTCTTCAGATCGTCAAAATGCAGAGAGGCGTAAAAATGAAGAAAAAGCAGAACAAGAGAAAATAAAATTAGAACGAAAACAAAAGCGAATTGACCGAAAAGCAAACAATAAAGGTAAAAAAAACAGGGAAATCAAGATGAAAGTAATAAAAAAAATTGCCACAGGAGTCAATTCCGGGAGCAAAAAATGTTAAACTGTTGTAAAGAATAAGGAAAATGTTACAGTAAATACAGTTGATATTGCAGATACAAATATTTTAAAAGCAGATACACTTATTGATCATACAATAAAAAGCACTACTTTGAAAAGTGGAGTTAGAGTACATATACCAGATGTTGTTGTCCTCAAAGAAAAACAAGCATTGTCACGAAACCAATTTACTGATTCTGTAGAGGAAAACGTTAATCTGCCCACAATTGATAACATATTTTTTGATGCCTGCAACAATATGAATTCATTAAATTTGAAGACTTTATCTCAAAGCAAATGGACAAATTTGGAAACCAGCCAAGAAAAACGTGCTGGTGAGTCGGCTAAAAGCAAGTTATTTTTTGAAACTGAGGGATATCCAAAACATGAAAAAATACAAATTCTCTTAGAAATAACGGTGAAACAATCAGACGACACCAACCCAAATAACCTTTTGTATACAGGATTGTACTATCCTTGTTCCTATAATATATCTAAATCAAAAGTTGGAATAAAATGTATATTTTGTGTTAGAGGCTACCATATTGGTACTTGTGCAAAGAAACAACAAGAAATTAAAAACTTAAATAGTTTTGTGTGCCTTACCTGCACGAACAAAAAAAGAAAATTAGGAATTTTATGAATGGCCAATGACTGTAATTCTATATGCCAATAACTATGTTTGTATGGCCAATAACTGTGTAGTTCTGTAAGTTTTTAAATTTGTGTTTATTTTTAATATACATTATTATTTCTGATTAAAATAACCTGAGTTTTAATGAAATCTGATGTTTCATTACTATTAAAAAACTCTTACAAAATATTTCACTTTAAAAGATACCAATTTACAATTTTAATTCAATTGGCAATTCCTTAAGTGGCCAATCACTCTACCCGTTACCCTACTTAGCTTGGAAGAACGTTGAATCTATCGGCAGCAGAAACATAATATCCACCATAAAAATATAGGATTGTCTGGCTTAGCAAACGTGATATTCTTCGAATTGTTGGTAACTATAGGGCTCCCGTTAAGGGTCTAAAATAAATATTTATTTAAAAATATACAGAAGAAAATGAATTTTTTGCATTACCTCATCATAAGACCACTTAAACACAATTTTAGTCCTGTCTGTTGAGCGTTCAAAGAGAGAAAATGGAGATGAATGGCCGGAAGTTTACAAACGCTTCAATTTTGAGGTACCTTACATGCTTCCTTCCTATTTACTAGGAATTTAAATAATAAATTTTTTGAAACATTTAAAATGGCTACAATATTTATACAGGACATATTTACCTAGAAACTAAATACAACCTTCTAAGAATTTGGGAGCGAAAACTTAAACGGGAAAGAAGAGACCTGGGAAAAACAAACTGTTTCTGACTAAAAGTGCAAGATTAACTAAACAAGAAAAACTAAATAAAAATTATGAACCTGGACTACTGTGAACGTAGGAGCTTATGGTTTATTTATTTTATGTGTTAAAAATACATTAATCATTAATACATATTTTCGCACTATTACTTTCTTCCGAAGGATATTTCTACAGCTATTACATTCGAAGTAACATTTATTCCATTTGACAGAAAAATATCAGGATCGTTTGGAAAATTCCGGAGAATTTTGTTTATTTCGTTTGATACCCGCATCCTACTTTATACCTTTTGTAAGTTGAATGAGAAAAATTTATCAAGTTTACAAAAGAGAAGGAGCTGTCAAGAGGGCGGTTTTATTTGTTCCAACAAGTTGATGTATCCATCGGACTATTTAGTGTGACTCACACCGTGCACATTTGTTTGCTGTCCATCTGTTGAAGAACTACTCTTAGGAATATATTAAATTTATTAGAGACAAACTATATCTCGATAAAGGCCGTTCGGCGTATATGTAACAAAATAGCAACACACTACAAATTATTTGTCTTACAGAAACTAATTTTAAATATATTCCACGTGCATAAATCTAAAGTCCTTCAATTCATATTTTAAAATTAGAGCTAATGCAAATCACGTAATAGGTGGACTTGCAATATTAAGGAAGAAATAATATTCGAAGAAATTCCATTAAACACAAATCTCGAAGCTGTAGCTGTAGAAATTGGCACTACACAAAAGATCAACATATATGTAATATATATATATATATATATATATATATATATATATATATATATATATATATATATATATATTGAAATGATATTGAATATAGGAGAAAGAAAAATAGTGATTAAAAATAATTTCTAAGTTACACACTAGATAATATTAGATATAAAAAGTATTTGGTTATTTTAATAAGTTATATACTAGGGAATATTATAAAAATTATTTATGTGAGGGCATTTTTAAGAAATTAGCATATAATAAGTGTAAAAAGTTTTTTTTTAATAATTATAATATTGTAAATATATTTAAGTGAGCCATGTGCATAGGCAACCAGATATACATACTCTAAAAGTGACAGACATTTAAATAATAATTACGAATATAAAGTGGGGTTATTTGTTAATTTGAAATGTTGAGTTTACATATTATAGTTACGGATTTGAAGTAGTGTAATTTATTAATTTAGGTTGTTTAAATTACATATAAGTTTATATTCTGATCTGAAAAGCCTAAATGTCAATATAATTCTCGATAGAAAAGTAAAGAATTCTCTAGAATAAAGAATTTAACCTTTGTTTACGGTGGAACGTTCTCGAATATGGTTATGTCTGTGGATCGAAGAAATACTTTTTCGAGAACATTCATATATAGAACAATTCGAATATGATTTCTTGCCAGATGGTTCTGGAACATTGAAAAGGTATAAATACTCGGTGATTTGGATTCAAAATGGTCAGTCAGACAGTTACAGTTAGAATGAAATCATTATGGTGCAGTCATCCGGTCCAGTCAGTCAGTAAGTTAAGATGAAGTAAGTATAAAGATAGTCAGACAATTAGTTATTAAGAAGACAGACAGTTAGTTACAGTTAGTGAAGTAAAGCGTTCAGTAAGTTCAATATTAGTTAGTCAGAATTAGGAAGAAAGTATAAAGTATGCAATAATCAGTGATTTAGTATTAAAATTTTATAGTATTCGAAAGTATATTAGAAGAATATTATTGAAGATTAAAAATTATGTTATGTATAAATGGTGATTGGATAATGCAAGAAAGTATTAATTGAAAATAAAATAATATAATATATTTGGTGATTGGATATTGGTATATTAAAAAGAAGAATAAATATAAATGCTATTAAGAAGAAAAATAATTTAAATTGGTGGAAGCTGATAATTGGAAAAAGTAATTTCACAAAAACAAGGATAACCGAAGCTGAGAACGAAGACATTGAGTGGTGATTAAAATCTATATAGTGGAAAACAGTTTCATTTAGGCATTCAGTGACAGAAAGGTACAAAATTTTGTTAATATAATTTAGTTAGTGACATAACAATTTCAATTTTAAAGATAGTTTGTTTAAAATTTACATTGTCTATATAATTTAATTAGTTTCATAAGAATTACAATTTAAAGATAGTTTATTTTAAATTTACATTGGCTACGTTAAATATATATATGTGTGTTTCAAAATAGATTTAATAAAGATAATTTAAAAAAGTGCTTACAAACTAATTCTTTGAGAACCGCGATAAAAACCCTATATATATATATATATATATATATATATATATATATATATATATATATATATATATATATATATATTATATATATATATATATATATATATATATAGATATATATATATATATATATATATATATATATATATATATATATATATGTATAACCCTAAATTATTACCTAGAAGAACAAGATCTTAATAAATCAGGTTCCCAATCCTAAATTGGCACAATACTAACTGGAGTTCCTTTAAAACTACACACACTGAAAAAAAGATTGAAAAGATCATAAACACATTAATCCTAGAATTGAAAAATGATGGTAGCAGCACACACTTAAATTTATCGACAGGGACATTTTCTTCTATAGATATCTCACTCTGTACGCCAACTCTTCAATGACAATTGGTATGTAGAAAAAGATTTATAACACTAAATGAAACCTACGTCAGTTACACCTGATCCGAAATGGAGGCTAGATAAAGCTAATTGGCGCAGTTTTCAAGAAATATCCGTGACGAATCATCAAAAATTTGCTTAGAAAATTCAATAGACAAAATAATTTTACAGTTCAATAAACTCATAATGGAAACAGCTCTAGAAGCGATAGGTAAAACAAAGTTTATTAAAAGAGATAAAGTAACTCCCCAGTTGAATGGAGAATGTAAAGAAGCTATTAAGGAAAGTACGAAAGCTCTTCAAAGGTACAAATGGTACAAAAACCTAAAAAACTTAATTTATCTTAAAAGAAGTAGGGCTAGAGCCAAACTGATTACCACAAGATCTAAAAGATAATCCTGGATAAAACACCTACACCTTCTTTTTTAAAACACCTACCTGATGAAGCAGTAGAAATATTATTAAAAATATATAATCGTATAGGGACCAAACATGAATTTCCTAATTTATGGAAAAGAGCTATAACTATTGTCCATCTTAATGCTATCCATCTTAAAATCTAATAAGCAACAAAACAAAGCAGATTCTTATCGTCCAGTGTCTCTAACTTGTGAAATGTGTAAGCTTTTAGAAAAATTATAAATAAACGTTTATTGTGGTGTCTGGAAGAAAATAACCAATTAATTAATGAACAATCTGAATTTCGTCCTTTAAAATCGACTACCGACAATTTAGTACATATAGAATCACATATATAATATGTGATACATGATTTATTTTGATTTGTACAAGGCATTTGATATGGCTTGGCATCACAAGATAATTTCAACACTGGAATCATGGAGCTGTCAAGAAAATATACTTGTTTTTATTAAAAAATTTCTCCTGAACAGAAATTTCAATGTAAAAGGAAACGGTCTTGGGTACACCCCAAGGCTTGGTAAATCAGCCCGACGCTTTTCCTTATAGCTATTAATGATATCTTCAAATCAATGAACAAACCCATTCAAGCGAGATTGTACGCAGATGATCTTATAATATTCTTAAATGGAAACAATATACAGAATATGGCCAAATTACTACAAGATCAACTCGATAAATTTATAGCATGGTCTAAAAGAAGTGTTTTTCAATTTGCTTCATCTAAAACTAGCTACATCATATTTTCAAAGAGACCAAAACAGATAAAAGAAATACCTATTTTAAAACCTGGGGGTCAGACACTTGCATATGTAAATAGAATTAAATATCTATGTTTAATTTTTAATCAAGCCCTAACCTGTAAGGACCACATCAAATATATATCAGATATATGTCAAAAAAAACTAAACCTCCTGAAACGTCTTTCTGGTACAAACTGGGGAGTGGACGGTAGAACTCTACTTATATATAAAAATTTGATCCGCTCCAAGATCGATTATGGATGCCAGGCTTACTCGTCTGCTTCAACAACAACTCTAAAAGTTTTAGACACCATTTAAAATAACGCTCTTAGAATAATAAGCGGTGCATTTAGAACAACCCCTATCTTAAGTCTTCAGGCCGAACTCAATGAACTACCATTAGATTTAAGAAGACAGGAATTAATGCTCTCATATGCATTGAAGCGGCACTCTTTACAATATCACAAAACCATTCGCTGCTCGAATATCCACAAAAACCCACATTCCGTTTTACGAAAGATGCAGACGAATCATAAATGAATTAAACTTTTCTTCTTCTTGATGTGCCTATCCGTTACGAATGTTGGCGATCACCATGGCAATCTTTATCTTATCTGCAGCAGCGCGGAAAAGCTGCACATATGTTGTATTTAACCAGATTCTGAGGTTCTTTAACCAAGATGTTCTTCTTCTTCCTGGACCTCGTTTTCCAAATATTTTTCCTTGCAGGATGGCTTGAAGGAGAGCATATTATCTGGATTCATTTCGCATAATATGTCCGAAGAAATGTAACTTTCGAGATTTGATGGTGTTCAGTACTTTTCGATTCTTATTCATTGTTCTGACGACCTCCTCATTTGTGACTCGGTCAGTCCACAGGATCTTAAGCATTCTCCGATATAGCCAGATCTCAAATACTTCCAGTTTTCTGCACATATCTTCGTTCAAGGTCCACGATTCAACACCATAAAAAAGGACAAAGAAGACGTAGCATCGCAGCATTCTTACTTTTGTATCAAAGGAGAGGTTGTGACTCTTAAAGAAGGCCCCCATGCGATTGAAGGTGGATCTAGCTTTTCCGATGCTTGCTCTAATCTCCTGGTTGTTGGTCCATTCTTCATTTATTATGGTGCCGACGTAGTTGTAGTGCGTCACTCTTTCTACAGGGGATTAATTGATGTAGAGTTGACATTTTGTTAATCTTTTCTTGGTAATTATCATAAGCTTTGTCTTCTTAACGTTTATATTGAGTCCATATTGTTGACTGTAATACGTGATTTTGTTCATTAGAACTTGTAGGTCTTATAAGTTGTCCGCAAATACTATGGTGTCATCTGCATATCTGATGTTGTTTAGCTGGTAACCATTTAGTAGAATACCTTTTTCAGTTTCGTGCAAAGCTTCGATAAATATTCTTTCAGAGTACAGATTGAAGATTAGAGGAGACACAATACAGCCTTGCCTCACTCCACGCATGATTTTCACATAGTCACTGTGTTCACCTTCAACTCTGAGATTTGCTGTCTGATTCCAATAGAGACTTCTAATTATTTTCAGATCTTGGTTGTTAATTCCTGTTTCTTCTAGTATTTGCATCATCTTGGCGTGCTGTACTCGATCAAACGCTTTCTCGTAATCAAACAGACATGCGTATACGTCGCAGTTGACGTCTCTGCATATGTGGAATAAGACTTGTACTAAGAACAAAAGCCTCTCTAGTACCAACAGCATTTGTAAACCCGAACTGGTTGAGGGAAATTTGACTTTCACACAGCTTGTAGATTCTCTTATGAATTATCTTTAGGAACAATTTTAAGAGATGACTCGTGAGGCTTATAGTACGGTAATCTTCGCATTTTTTGGCTCCTGGTTTTTTTGAAAGTGCAATAAACTCAGATTTTAGCCATTCTGTTGGTATTTCTCGAGAGTTGTACATGTTGTTGAATATCCTTGCGATTATGGCTATTGATTCGTTGTCCATTAGTTTGAATAGTTCTACAAATAAACTTTAATATTCCCGAAATCTATCCTAGCAAGATGCTAACTTCCTCTCCTTGACTTATATCTTCTCCTCGCATAAATTTGGATCTATTGACAGAAAATGAGAAAGCAAGCAATCGTCGTCTAATTAGTTCTAAATATCAAACCTTAATTTCTTAATTTTCTTCCTTCAGACAGTTATTCAAAGATGGATCTAGGACAGAACGTTGTGTATGATCTGATCTGACAGAGGAAAGATTATACTAACTAATTATATTTTTTCAATATAAAAAAAAATAAACTTTGGCATCAACAAAGGCATTTGACAAAAGTTGACCTGCATTTTTTTATTTTTAAATGCGTATTTACAAATCTACTCATAAACAGTACATTGACTAGTTATGTGATGCCAATATTGACTTGGTTTGGGTATCGTCCAGCGACAGTTCTCCATTTTCACCTATGTAACTAGGTCTTCTGGCAAAGTCCTCTTTAGTTTTCGTTCCTCCATTGATGGCTGATGTAATTCACTAATAATTTGATTGTCGTGCATTGAATTAAAAATGTTGCCCATGTTGGCCTGAAATGATATGAAATCTTTTACGGTTGGTGCTCGTAGGTCATTGTGGATGGTTGCATTGCTCACATACCATCATAGGCAGTGTTTTTGATTAAAAGATCTGCAAAATTTGTGTGTTTAAAGGCTTGCTACAGCCCCAAAGTTCTACGCCGTAAGTCCATATTATTTTTGATGATATTTGTCACTTTCTGCCAAGTAACCAGTTCACTTGTTTTAATTTTATATTGAGCTGAGTTTTTTTGGCGTTAACTAATTCTTTCTAACACTTTGCACATAACATTTGTTAACAATATTGGTGTATATGATTCTCGAATAGTTTGGTCATTGTCAGTTTTTAGTAATGGAATAATTATGGCTTCACATCAAGTAAAAGGAAATACATTTTTAGACCACATGTAATTATATATTTGTAGTAAAAACTCTTTAGCACTTTCGGGCAAATTCTGAAAAAAATAATGGGTATGTTGTCAGGGCCTGGTGCAGATTTTTTAAATTATTTAACTAAATTATCTAACTTTGTTTTTGTAAAGAGGTTATTTATTAAGTTGTGTGTATAATCATCGTAATCCATTAGTTATTTTTCTTTGGTATATTTTATGTTTAGGAAGGCATCAGTATAGTTGTAACCTGAATTATTTTCATATTGGTTTGCTAATATTTCCGTAATTTCTGCTGTATTTGTTATTATTTTTCTATTTTGTGTAAAGAATCGAATTTTTGGAGTATATTTCCTTCCTGTAACTTATCTGACACCTTTTCCAGACAAAATGTGTTGGTGTTGAACTATTTATTGAACTAACAAACTTTTTCCACGGTTTCTTCTGCTATTTTTCATAATATATCGAGCTTCTGCTCTAAAATTTTTGTAATTTATCAGATTGACGTTTGACTTATTCCTTTTAAACCTATTGAAGGCAGATGTGTACGCTTTTATAGCTTGTTGACATATTTCATTCCACCATATGTGTTTATTGGCTTCGTCAATTAATGTAGAACAGAAAATATGTACTGTTTCATTTATGTCTGTAATTTCGTTTTTTTTTTTATAAATTGTATTTTGAATATGAATATTTAAATTTGAATTTAAATATTTAAACTATCAATTTTTTTATAGGGTGATGGAAAAGATATTTTTATAGGGAAATAATCACTATGGTGAGGGATTACATTCCAGATAAATGTTGAAGATAAGATTGGTTCGCATCGGGTAACATCAATGACTGAAGTTTTTCCTGTATGGATATCCATTATAGTCGCTCTACCGTCATTCAATAAGTTTAAGTTTCCGAGTGCCACTTTCTATCACCCTACCTCTATTGTTAGTACTTTTTGATCCCCATATTTGATTAGGACTGTAAAAGTTCCCTAATATTAAACGTGGAGTAGGAATTTCATTCAAAATAAGAGTAAAATCGTGTTCATCTATATTTTTGTCGGACGGTATATAAACACAGGACACGTAAACTTTTTGGGCTATAAGTATTTCTACTACAACTACTTCAAAATTCCTCGTATTTTGCTATTTGGATCGCCAACCTTCGAAAGGAGATGGCGCCATGAGATGAAGTAGGCACAGGATAGATGGTTTTATTTCTGACATTAGAAATATTTGACAACATTTTTAAAAATTGAGATGTTTTTTCTGTATAAGTTTTGGATATGCTTAAAGGATCTTTTGATCCCAGCGCATTTTCGAAAAAGTCTACAGCTTGATTGAATGTTACCGATTGACTTTCATTTTGAAAGATTTTTTCGATGGGCCTAATTAATCCGAAGAAATTAGTGCTCTGTTTTTGGATAGACAATTTCTTGATTTTTTCATTTACAGGATTTTTCGGTAAAGTGAACGCATCTTCTATTTGCGATATACATACTTGGGGGAGTAGTTATTTCGGAAGCTGTTCTTTTTGTATGTGTTTTTTCTGTGTTATCTTCTAGCTTTTCTGTTGAAGATGAGATTAGAGATGTGAATAATATTATTTTGAGGATTTGTGTTAACTGAAAGTTTTAAATTTTCGGAAGTTTTAGAGCTGTGGATAATATTATTTTGAGGATTTGTGTTAACTGAAAGTTTTAAATTTTCGGAAGTTTTAGAGCTGTGGATAATATTATTTTGAGGATTTGTGTTAACTGAAAGTTTTAAATTTTCGGAAGTTTTAGAGCTGTCAGGGACTACTGAAGGAACTGGATTAGGTTAAATTTTTTTGGTACGGGTTATGTGAGTAAAGTAATTTGTTCTTGAGAAATAGATTGTGTGTCGTTATGTATGATTGTAGTGCGATTTGGACAATTAGTAGAGGTATGACCATGTTGATTACGATTACAAATATAACATGCTTGACTTTCGTGTGATAGGAAAATACGATAAGGAACGTTTTCATGAGAAATAATAATAGAAGTAAGAACAACATTTTCTACAGGAGAAATGTACACAATACGCCTAACATTTAAAACATGTTTAAGACTGGGGTGTTATGTTCCTATTTGCAGATAAGTTATGGGAGAAGTTAATTTTAATTCCAATTTGGTAAGTTCTTCTTCTATAAACTAATCTGGTATTGATGGGCACACGTTAGACAGTAATAGCGTTTCGTTGGCTGTGATTAGTCTGCAGATGGGAAGATATTCAATGCAAAAAGCCCTGTGCGGTACATCGGTCTTTTTTTATATGGCACACTGATTATTAAAAAACTAATCTTTTGCATGGTTTATAAATAAAAGTAACTATTTTCTTTTTTGAGATTAATGTAATAATAAATAACAACCAGAAATGTCTAAATCAAGAACATAAAGATGATAAAAATGTGTTTACAAGTAAACAATGAAGGTAAGTGAACTTTTTTTTGTGTACCTACTGTACAAATCATCAAAATCTTGTAACTATCTTTTCTATACATTACTTATTTAAAGTAAGTACACAATTGATGTGAAGTGTAATATCTTGCACAGTTTAATCTACCTTTTTATGCTTAATAAAAAGAGCTAAATTTTTAATAAAATTATTCGAGGACTATCGCATTAATCGAAAACATGTTTTGTTCATAAGAACCATAAAGCCTACTGTCAGTTAAAGCCTTTTATGTTGCCTAAATAATGATGTTGCCAATGAAATTTTCTTTATAGATGAAGAAACTGTGAGTAAAAACATATTTGCTAAATCTGCTTGTAGTAGATATTCTGACAACTCTGTGGATGACATAACATATGAACCAGATGATAGCAGTATTAGTGGTAATCGTGAGAAAGATACAACCATTACGTATGTTCAACAAAATGATTACAGAAAGGTGCTTTTCAAAAACTGAACATGGATTGAAGTGAACGAGAAAGATAAAACAGAAACAGTTGTAAAGAAAACTAGAAATAGAAAGCAGAAGCTTTTAACTTGGAAACGTAACATAACAAAGTAGAAGAGATGATTAGAAGAGGATTATTTAGGTTTTAAAATAAATTATAGAAAATCCAAAGAAGTAGATCCCTCGTGCAATAGATTATGTTTAGGTTTAAATGTACTACTAATACACAGGATAATGTTAGAATGCAAATATTTAACAGTTTCTGGAAAAGACAATTTATTGCACAAGCGGTTGATGTGGGTACTGTTAGCAGAAAACGTCCATGAAATAACAAACAAAAGGACCGAAGACCGCATACTTACACTTACCCTTTCTGCTCAAATGGGTATAAAACAAGGGTGTGCAAGTCATTATTTTTACTTGCCATATCTGAGAAAATGGTCATAAATTCAATAAGAAGAAAATTAACGACTCGACTGGGTTAGTTATCAGTTACCATTTATATATGTTTACATTATTAAATTTTTAACTTTATTTTCGCCATTCGTGTGTTTTTTTTTGTCATCTTCTTCGTCTTTTATTATTAGAGTAATATTACTGCAATTATCACTAGAAAAATCAGAGCATTCAATCCTTTTTCTTCAAGTGAATCTCCTATTCGGACTTTTGAGACGGCTGCTCTGAAAAGTTCATTTGATGTACATCCGTACCACTCTCTCTGGTTGCGCAGCCATGACATTTTACAGAGCAAATTGGCTTATTAATAATCCCCGTTTTCTAAGCTACACGAGGCATCTTAACCCTTCTTGCAATGACAAAATATCATTTTTAAAAGTTCCGAACTTCTAAAAATTATATTTTGTCAGCTCTTTTATTTTTAATAGATACAACCATTCACCTTTTAAAAACCACCCTCACTCAGTTGGCTGAATATTTAAGTTTCCAAGTCACTGCTGGTCCTTTTTGTGTGCTCATCTAAAGCACCTACAGTAGGTACTATTTTAATGGGAATAAGCCCCAATTGAAGGTTAAAATAAGTTGTTTAAATAAGATGTTGTTAAAATAAGATGTTAAAATAAGATGTTTCAATCTCCACTTCAGAAATCGTTCTCAAAATACAAAACACTGCACAATTTCAATAACGAATTTTAAAATAAAAACTTTGTTGGCACAATAACACATCAATAGTTACCCCCAAACTCCTATTTTGGAATGTTCTTAAAAAAAATCAAACTTCAATCAAACAAAATCGTTTCATAAACTTTAAGAGAACTCATTCGATTTATTGTTAAAGTTGTCATACTCATATCTTATTATATAAAACATATAAGACTATTATGCCAAACTATATAAAGTTATAGTAGTAATTTATCTTATATAAAATTGTTAAATACTTTAAATTTAAACAGAGATTCGACCAAACATTTCCAAAAAAATACACTTTTGCATTTTGATGCCAAAATTGCCGATAAACTCTATCGTAACATTTATCGAACATTTTCACAATTGCTATTCCATTGTTGGTTTTTACTGGTGCATATTTTTCCATACATATTTCAGCTTTATTTTTATCTACAAGTTGTTTGGTTGGAACTTTATGGTCGGTGTGGTATTGAAAACGTTTGTTTATCAAGAAAAAGTATCGAAAAAGTACTAGTCAAGAGACTTAAGTCGATCACTTGCTCTCAGAACAAGCATAGACAATCATGGACACCATGTCCAGACTCTCGTCAACAAAAGCTACCTCTATTAGAAAAGAATTGTATAATTGTAAATTTAAGCCGCTAATTAATTCAAATTATCTTTTATTGAAGTAAATGAATGAACATTAATTACCATTAAACAATATAATTTATTCTTTCTTAACTTGTTGATGAGGTATTTACTGCTATTTCTTTCAAGGTGCCCTCAGATACTAGAAACATCTGCTTTAAATTATTGCAACTTGTTGCTTGACCGATGAATTTTATTGTAAAGTTGAGCTTTGCATAATTATAGAATCTTAATAGCTTTTTTTAATCGAATGAATAAAGTCTGATAACATTTTTGCACCCTGTATACGTCAAATTCTCATTTCCTTTAACCATATTGTATATCTTCACTGTCTTAAATGTGTGGGTGTTAACAAAGACGCCGATATTATATCCGCAAAGTGACGGCCAAAGACAAAAAGTTTCCTTTATTTTCCCTTTTCTCATCTGTGGCTTCCGTGTTAATTAGTAGAACCGAAAAGGGATTTGATCATCTTCCAAAGGCATGAAATAACAACTTTGACAGTTGCTATTACTTTTTTTATCAGAAACGATCAGTGGTAGCATGTCCTTTTAGTTTGGAAATATAACTTTATATATACATGTCATATATAAATATATAAACTAAATCAAAAACGTATAATAAAAATACATCAATTTTATAATCTGCTATTGAAGTTGCAGACAAGATTCTAGTTATTTTAAAGGTTGACTAATTAAGAAAAATGTAAAAACATTTTCACTCAAATAGTTCTACTTTTTTTTAGAATAGAATAGAATAAAAATATGAGCCACATTTTAAAGTTATTAATAAAAATCATACATTAAATGATAAAATATATAGACTATGCGAAGAAAAAGCACCCGTACACAATTTGGTTTTCGGAACGCAGTGGGTACGAGAGAGGATCTCTTTAGCATACAAATGTTATTTCAACTATGTAGAGTTGTGAATTGCGATATTTATGCATGCTTCGTTGATTACTGTAAAGCGTTTGATACAGTAAAACACGACACACTGATGAGGATATTAACAAATATTAGAATAAACACCTGTAATCTCAGGATTATTAGCAATCTTTACTGGAATCAAACATCTTCTATCCGTATAAAGGCAGGAGAATTAGATGATATCAAAGTCAAACTTGGAGTCCGACAGGAACTATATACTATCACCCTTGCTATTTAACATATACTCGAAGGAAATCTTTCAAGAAGCAAAAAGGATGTTGAAGCCGAAATTCGAATTAACGGAGAATGTATTATTAACATTAGATACGCGGATGACACGGTGGTATTCGCTGACAGTTATGAAGTTCTCTAGAAGTTATTGAATAGAATCACAGCAGTGATTCTGCTAGAGATATGGACTTTCACTGAACATAAAGAAAACAAAATGTATAAAGATCTCTATAAATAAACAGCAAATTAAAAAAAAATCAATCAGTGTAAATGGTCAACCAATAGAAAGAGTAATAACATACACCTACCTTGGTACGAACGTCAATGAAAATTGAGACCATTCCCTAGAAATCAAATAATAAAATGTAGGATAGAGAAGGCAAGATCTGCATTTAAATCAGGTTACTACGGTGTTATATCTTTCCTATACTGTTATGCGGAGTTGAGTTGTGGACTCTCACAGACGCTAGCTGCAAGCAAATTAAGGCTTTCGAAATGTAGCTTTATCGTCGAATCCTAAAGATATCCTATACCAACCACGTTACCAACCAGGATGTTTTATTAAGAATTCAAAAAGGGAAAGAATTGTTAATTACAATAAAAACAGCCAAAATCCAATACCTCGGTCACATCATGAGGAACAGCAAAAGATATCGGTTGCTGCAGTTAATTCTAGAAGGAAAAGTAAAAGGAAAACGAGGACCAGGATGGCGAAGGATTGCCTGGCTGAAAAATCTACGTACGTTGTTTAATACAACAACCACAAACCTTTTTAGAGTAGCAGTTTGTAAAATACAGATTGCCATAATGGTCGCCAATATCCGAAACAGACAGGTACTACAAGAAGAAGATCGAAATCTAAATTAAAAGAAATTAAATCTATAGTAAAACCGTGATGCCTAGTAAACTAAAAAAGAGCTCCCCAAGTGAAAATTTATCGATTTCGATTAGGTCACACCAATGTTACGCATACGTACAATAAGACATTCCAGTATGTGAATATAGTCCAGTCAACGTTACTGTTAAACACCTCCTAACATAATGTGGAAAATATACAGTGAAGAAAAAATAAAAATATTTAGTCTTAAATTTGTATTTAATTTGATTTAATTTATTAACCTTTTAATAAACATATTAAATTTAAAAAACATGGTGACACGAGGTCAATGATATAGGATTTTACTAAAGGAATTATACAGATCCCTGTTCGAAAATGATACTAGACTCCAACGGTTGATATCAGCCAACTGACAAAAGTGACAAGGTCTTTAAGACGTTGTCACTTATATGAGTGGCTTAGGGCCGGATGTGCCTGTCCAACATAGTTGTAATTTTTAAGTTTAGTGCACCTCTGCAAATTATATTTATATCTAAACAAAAGCCACACATGCCTATACTTAACCGCCAGACGTGCCTATACAGCATTCAAGATGGCCGAGCCGTTGAGTGATGTTGATTCTTTTTCCGATTTTCATAAGGAAGAAGAGGAGTATACGCCTAGTGAAAGTAATAGTGAGACAACAGGTATGTACTTTGTATTATTCGCGATAAGATAAAATGATTTTTTAATAATATTTCTTTAAAAAACTGTATTATAATACATTGTTGTATAGGCTATTCTGGCTCTACGTTATCATGAATTTTTTGAAGAAATTAGATAATTCACGATAGGCTTTAATTTAATTATTAAAGTTAATTTTTGTATACCATTTTTTTATTTTATTTTATTTCAGATAATGAAAACGATCATGTGACATCTGAAACGCCGTCCAACACTCAAAAACGGAAGTCAAATCCTAAGTTGTATAAAAATTTCGTAAGGAAGCAAAAAGTTATGAAGGGGGAACAACATGTTTCAGATAAAGGTAAGACTGTTCGTCCAAAAGTATGCAAATCAGGAAGTTGCTGTAGAACTTCTAATGAAGTAGGTCTTCTTAATGAAATGCAAAGAAGCAATGTAAAGAAAATAAATCTACATTTTTTTTGTGTCTGGACACAGTTTTTCAACTTGTGATCAATATTTTGGTGTCATTGACAAGGAAAAAAAATATCACGAAAATGTATTTGTGCCAGACGACTGGATAAACGTATTGAACATCTCAAAGAAAAAGGAGCCTAAATTTTGTACTCATAAAATGGAAAAAAATGATTTTTTCAGTACCAAAAAATTGGACCACGACATTGTAAATGTAAAAAAAAGCAATTACAGGAGAAAAAGTAGAATAGCTAAAAATATCCTTTCTTCAGTTACGACAATCTAAGTCGAGCAAAATGTATTTTAAATATAACTATAAAACTGATAGTTATTTTTCTGAAGTAGACTTCACGAAAAAGATACGTGGCCGTCCTTCAACAAATCCATACATGAAGTTAGATTTATTATTTCCCGAAGGAAGAGGGATAACAGTAAAGAAAACGAAAGATAGAAAGGAAAAGACAGTTAAGATTTGATTTCACGTACAGGGCGCTTGCGCATCCGCTTATACGTATTTCGGCCCAATAGGCCTTATAAGAACGGCTTTCGCAATCTCTGAACGTGAAATAAATATTTTCTGTCTTAGGAAGCAACTTTTACATGGCTTCGTGTAGACGCAATGTAGCGACATCTTATAATAAAATCGTAGACTAATTTTCGAAACCAAATTCAGAATTTTGCTTTAATGTGTGCCTTCTAAGAATTTTAAGGCAAAACAGACGTTGATAAAGATGTTAAGAGAGACATGGGGAATCTAAAAATTGCATTCCACAACATATCTCCTCAACTAAGCAAAATTCTTAGCGAATTGGTTTCTAGTACTCGTACAGAGTATATCGCAATAAAAAGAAAAAGACAGTTAAGATTTAATGTCACGTACAGGGCGCTTGCGCATCCGCTTATACGTATTTCGGCCCAATAGGCTTCAAAAGAACGGCTTCGCAATCGCTCTGAACGTAAAATAAATATTTTCTGTCTTAGGAAGCAACTCTAACATGGCTTCGTACATGCGAAGCACGAAGCCATGTTAGAGTTGCTGGCGTTGCTCACGCTGGCGTGTCTCCTCTTTAATATTGCCTTGGAAAAGACAATCAGACAATTAAATATTAGAATGAATGGAACTATTCTTAATAGATCGTTGCAAATTCTCGCATTCGCTGACGATATAGTTATAATGATCAGAAGTATGAGAGACATGGTGCAGTATTTTACAAGGCTTAACGAAGCGGGAAGTGAATTAGGACTTGTGGTAAACGAGGAAAAAACCAAATATAAAGTAAAGCTAGGATAGTCTACGCAGATTTCGAAAAAATAGCACAAATTTTAAGTTTTTCAAAGTTTAATGTAAGAATGTGTTACGTGGGGTTATTTGGGATGTTATCTATACTAATTAAAATACCTCAAATGCGAAACTCGTATATTAAAAAAAAACATGAGATCTAAAAAAAAAGTGTTTTTGTGCAATCTCTCCTAACCGGGTAGGTAAGATTACGCGCAAGGGTAGGAGAGCTTGCGCTTATTAAAACAAAAAAAAATTTATTTCATTTGACATGAAATGGACATTTCATTTGAATTTTTAGTTCGCATTTCTTGACGACCACAATTTATACATTTTTGTGGATGGATTGTGCATGATTCATGCAGCCATTTCTGGCAGATGATGCATTCTATCCAATCTGATTTTTCCAATCTCAGTGACTTTTTTCTTTTGCGCGATTGCGAGTTTTTTATCTCTTTTAGAATCGATATAATTTGGATCAGTGATATTCATTGCACTTATTTTTCTTTTGACTCGTGATGCTGTTAAACTGCATGGAATTGGTGATATTTCAGTCAAAAGTTTGGTTGATGTTATGTCATCAGTTTTTGGAGTTGTAAGCTTGGAAGTTAAAAGTTGATAGAAAATTGGTTCCGGAGAAGAACGAGCCACTTGAGAAGTAGAGAACGCTGAGAACGCTTAAATGTGCTGGACACATTGCTAGGATGTCAGATCACAAATATACGAAGAGAATAACATTTCCAAAACCAAAGGATACAAGAAGTAGAGAACGACCACGAAGGAGATGGATTGATGATATGAAAGAAGAACTACAGATTCTAAGGGTCAAAAGATGGAGGGAAGTTCCCAGGAATTGACAGGAGTGGTAATTTATTTATGAGCAGACCAAGATCTACAATGGATTGTTAAGCCATTTACGATGATGATAATTAACAAATCGCTGCTTTGAATAAATAATCACACATTTAAAAAAAACGTAATTTTTCAGGAGAGGCCGTCAAAAATTAAACAAAATATTTATTCTCATACATTTTTATTAAATTGAAATCCTTTCACATTAAATATAAACATTAGTAGGGCGTTAATCATTATTTGCTTGTGATATAAACTTTTTGTTACCTGGCCATGACAAGAACTTCAAAATGATGAAAAACATTCAGCACTTCGACTTATGACAAAGTAAGTACAACAAAATTATTTTGAATAATAACACAAAGCATAATGCGTTACTCGAGCTACTTTCAGGTTGTCTTGAAAAATGACACAAGTGGTAATAATACTTTAAGTGATCTTAGGAATTTTCCAAAATACTGATACAATTGCAGTAGAGACAATATGGATGAAAAATATTTTGTTATTACTATACATTTTCTGGTTGTATGTTAAGATTAGTACAGTGAATTTATCTTATGGTTTTGTGTTGAGTTCCATTAACAATCAATCAATATTTCAAAGCAATAATAGTCTAATCTTTGGATAAATATTGCACTAATAATAAACAAGAGACAAAACCGTAACCTAAAGATACACAATTATTTTTTCCAGTAAGTAACAACCTATCAACACAATAATTATATCAGGCGCCTAGAAAATCAACAAACTTTTCCGTAAGGTAATAAAAATTCTAAAAACTTAAATTTTGATACATCTTTCTGAAAAAATTTACTAAACTTAGGTTTACGACGTCAAAAACAAAATTAGTCTAAAAAATTTAAAGTATAATGGCAACATTATTATTTGCAGTCTTTCTTGTTTTTCCAATGTTGCCTATTTTAACTATTTTAAATTCCGTGTCTTTGTATGATGTCATTTATATATAGTTCAGCTCAACAGGCCTCAAAGGCCCAAGGCTTCATGATGTCTTATATAAGTAACAATAATTACTGTCCGAGTCATTCTTTTCCACTTTCAAAATTTTTATGTCTCCCATCTTTACTGTTTCTTTTTCTATGTTCTTGGAAAAATTTTTGCCTAGGGAATTTGCCAGCTCTTTTATGTCATAAAAATTATCGTGTATCAACTCATTTACTTCATAGGCTTTGCCAGTTTTCTTTGAGTTTCTAATTATGTGCGCATATTGGTCAGGTGAATATATAGGTCCTGACTTTAGAGCTTTTTTTATTCCTCTTTCGATGAGGGAGTGAACATTGTCTCCCTCATTTTGAGTATGTCCCTTAATTTGGTATTTAGGAGTGATGGAGTTGATAAAATCGAGATGGTAAACTGCATACACATTAAACGCTATAATAAACTGATTTTTCTGATGCCCGCAGCAGTTATCAGAGTAAAAAATCAAGTCTAATTTTGAAGCGAGTTCTTCCGATTGGTCTTTTAAGCTGATCATAAATTTGAGCAGACAAGTTCCAATTTCTATAGCTCCTCGTTTGCCTTCACCCTCATGCCAGACAAAATAAGCAGTGTCTTTAGACTTCAAGATATATATCGTGAAGTTGTACACATTCAATTTTGATACGTAGTAAAAGTTTGACACATTGCCTCTAGGACAAGGCATTGCAGCTTGAAGATCATACACGGCTACAATACAATTATTGGGAGTATACTGTTTGTCGTCTTATTTATTTTGTCTTGCTAGATTCTTTTCTTTTAAGTGCGTATCATACTTTTTCCTCAACTCTTCGTTATCATTTTCTACGGCGTTACTAAAAGATGTGCAATCCTCACACGAATCCTTTTTCGGTTGAAAAAAGAAAATGTTAAATTCGCTGTTAAAAATGTTATAATACATTAAGTAATTGCCGCTTGGTAGATCTTTTGAATCGCAATCGAGTTCATAATCTCTATGCAACTCTGCTATAGTTTTACCTCCATCAATATAAAGCCTCTTTGTATCGGCCCGACAGTGGTGGCTTTCAATTTTAGGTATGGAGTCTATGTGGCATCTAATACCCTCTTTTATAGCACGATGAATAGTAAAATGTTGGCTATATTTTCCTCGATTGTTCAGATCTAGTGTTCCACATGCGTTATTCTTCTTCTTAAGCACTGTGCGGACTTTAGTATCAGTAAGATCTAACGTGGCTTTAAAAAATATTTTACATACTCTAATTCGTTCATTATTAACAGTAAAATAAAAAGCATTATTTTTTCCATGATTAATATGGTTTAACCACTGAAAGATGGCGTAGAATAAATTCACGTTGTCTCTGCAAGTCTCCCATGGTCCAATAGTTATCAAAAATTTGCCGGCGTTGTGTTTCTGTAATCTTTTGTACACAATTTTGTTTGCATTTTTCAGAACATGGTGCTTTTAATGACTTTGCATGGACTATGGTCATTTCTTTTTTTGAATTAGACAAGTAAGACTTACCAGAATTTCTCAAAATTTTCGCTTTGGCGCGTAACCAGTTATTGGGTGTAGATTTTCGTTTCCGTTCTTTTCTCGAATTAACATTTTCTTTACCTTCAATACATGGAGAAGCTATATCTGCAGAAATTGTAGACCGTGAAGCTACAGGATCAGAAGGGTTACTAAAATTGTCATTTGTAAACCTTCCAGCTACTGGCTGAGCAACACAATCGCGTGGAGTTCCATCTTTGTTGGTGCTAGATGACGAAAAACACCCCAGGATATTTTCTATTTTAGATGGTGCAACTGCTTTTAAATAAGCTTGATCTGCTTCAGAATCTGAACTGAATGAACTGTTTAAACTACTGGAGTAGCTGTTCGAACCACTTGAGCTGCTTGAACTGCTCGATCTAGATGAACTGCTACGAGATTGTGATTGTCTAGGAATAACTTCGAATGAATTTGGTTGGCAGGAGACATTTTGCTTTAAGTGTAATTCTTAATTATTAAAGTCTTGGTTATTGTCTTTGGAATTCAATTGTTTTGGAGATTGTCGCTCAGAATCAGGAATTGGTTCATTTATCAAATAATCTGTCGTGCTGTCCTCTGATGGTATCAATGGTTTTTTACGTTTGAATTTATTCTTGCGACTTCTACGGTTATTTGCATTACCATTCGAATACTCGTAATCTGGGTCTTTGAAACTATCATCGAAACAAAAATCTTCAAAACTTTCTATGTTGTTTGTAGATATTATGGGGGCTAAGGTGAGGTGTTTTCTTTTGGTAACTTGCTTGCCAGTTGATGAGACAGTCGGTTTACTATTTTAATTTTTGTTGATATTTAGTTTAATGTTCATGTAACAATAAAACACTCAAAAATTTGTTTTCAAAACTTCCACAAAATTTATTTTAAATTCTTATCCCTACAGCTGTTTCGGCTAATTGCCTTTCTCACTTGAGAAAGGCAATTAGCCGAAACAGCTGTAGGGATAAGAATTTAAAATAAATTTTGTGGAAGTTTTGAAAACAAAGTTTTCAGTGTTTTATTGTTACATAAAATGAATTTCCATCAAGTAACGGTCGAATCCATCAATTAATGTTCATGTTTTGGAACATTTGAATAGTACGGCGATTTGACACCGCAAGAAAAAGTTTGCAATAAAAATAGTGCAATAGCAAATAACTTCTTTATTTTAAGGATGCTCAACTTATTATTATGATCAATTAACATTAAAATCCCAAAAAACGATGAACAATATTAAGATGAGGTGATAGTTTTATTTATTGCACAATCGATGTAGTTAAACCAATAATAATTAAGACTATTTTTGATTTTACAGAATAAACGCAACGAATTTTAGTATAATAATTTTTAAAACCTTTACAAAACTCCGAATTCAGAATCAATTATTGTAAATAGTGTTGTATTATATTTAAGGTCATAAGTTTTGGATGCGAATTTTCAAAGAATAGCATCTCATTGCATTATAATAGGTCAATATTTTATTATTTTCGTGAATAAACAAGTAAGTCCAAATAAGTGAAGTCATTTACTTACTTTTTGACAAAGAACAGAATATCACTAGATGATGCACTTTTCTTTAAAAAAATTTATTAAAACTAGATTAAGTTTTTTCGTGAACTAACACACAAAACGAAAAGATATACTATTGCAGAAAGTATTCATTAATCTTGAATGGAATATTTCCAGATGTGTTGTTATTCTGCAAACAAACAATGTTACTACCTGTAACGACTTGTAGCAACTGGTAGGCGTCGAAAATGTAATTTCTGGCAATATGTTCTAAAATTTGATAATAACTTTATTTATTTACCTTTTTACTTGTAGGTAACATATTAATAGGATGGTGTTCATTAACAGAATAATACAGAACCTCATGAGTACACAACCACACTAAAGAATGAAGCCAGAAATAAATTTAATATCTGTTCACTAGAAACCAATTTTAAACTTGTTTATTGTTATAAACTAATAGGTTACTACTGCTTTAAAAAAAATCCTAATATAGTGACGACGAAGTGACCTTCTAAAAAGAATTTTGTGATTGAAAAATTTGGTTATTTTTATATTTTATGCTAGTTTACTTAAATAGTTGTTCTATTTTTTTGTCCAGTCTAAACACACAAACAATTTTTGTTTAATTTAAAAACGGTATCAAACGGAAATAAATTGTCAATATGACACTTTCCTCCAAGTAGTCTGTAGATAAACAAACCATCTACTTATTATATTTATAATCCTGACCATAAATAAATGTAAATTTAAAAAAAGTACGAAAACACATGATCGCCGCACTGATAGAAAACAGTAATTGATACGCCACTGGCAAAGACCAGCATGATTGATCACGCATTGATGTGTTCAATATATCGCTTACGCCCCGAGAATTTTCGAGTTCATGTGCGAGAAAGAAGTTACTGGAAGTTTCAGCAGAATATAGAAGTGGAGGAAGTGAGGGTAGACTGCGATACGCGCTTATACCATATACATTACACGTTAAGAGTTATTGAGTTATGACGACGCAGATAAGCTTTTCTTGTACACTTCGTTTGGGAGCTATATTTAACTCTTCGCAAAGCAGTGTGCTCGGAAAACCAGTCTTCGTTTGATATGCAAAATTTAAAAAGAATTTGCCACAAAAGGGGAGTTAAATAAAGTACGATAAGAAGTTATAAGTGTAGAAAATGCCAAATAAATGTATTATGTCAGCAGCTACCAACAAGTTATAGTCATTAAATTAATAAATGTATGTATAGTACTGTTAACAAATCGCACTCTCAATGGAACACTAACATAACTGAAAACTGTATAGTTTTGAGATAAATCAACCCAGTTGGGTTGATTTATCTCAAAAGTTGTCTCTTGGTAAAGTTTTCATTATGATAAAAAAAAGTCACGATCGATCTTTCTGTTAATAAATTTCAAACTCAATTAGTTCTTTCTATTGTCTAACTAATGGTATACAGTAACACGATTTTTTTTAAATAATAACAGGTTTTAAACCAAATTGTTTATTATGCCGTCATGCAAATTTGGTTTTATGGTGATGTTACATTAAAATTTTGTACAATTTTTGTTTTAAGTTTTACACAAGAGAACTTTAATTTGATTCAAAAACACTTACGTTAATAACTAAATAAACTAATCATTTACTAACGAACTAAGGTTATTAAATTAACTTATTTGCTGGTTAATTAGAACTAATTGGAGAAACGGAATTAAGGTATAATAATTATAATATTTACAATGTTATCACTCACTCCTTAAATTAAGGTAAAAATTTTGATAAGGTTTCTCAATCAGATTCTTATTGCACAAAGTGACAAAGCCTTCCTTTTTTTTTTTCGTGAAATTTTCAGTTTTTGTTGGTAGGCCTGTTTTAGAAGAAGTGTTTTAGGACGACCAACACAAGCACCGCGCTTTTTTTTGTGAATTGTTAACAATAATTAGTTCCTTATATGACACTTCAGAACTATAATCATATTTATAATAATTTGTTTTTGTATCGTTTTTATCACTAACTGCTTTGACTTGCAATATTTTAATATCGATCCACTTTATTTTTCTTCTCCTTGTCCAGTACGAAATTATTTCCGACATCAGCGCTCAATTTTTGTAGGTCGTATATTTCGGTTCTGTCCATTTCCTTCACCTTATAAGGCTTTCCTCACTTTTTAGCTCCTTGAATAATTGGTATCCATTGTGCAGGAATAAATATTGAAACTCCTTTTAAAACCCTTTTTTTTTCTATGCACGAATGCATCGAGTGACCTTCATTCTGTGTGTGTCCAGTTATGCAAAATTTGTGAGTTATGCTGGACACACCAAGAATGTAAACGGCATAGCGACATCTCTTCTCGCGACAAATATTTCAGTTTCGTATGTAATGAATATTCTTCTTGCAATTCTTGTTTCTCTTCTGGTAAGTTTTGTATTTAGCACACGTGCTGCACTGGTCTTTTTTTGGTTGGTGCCACCGAATGTTATATTCATAATTAAAAATTTGTTCATAAATGCAACTCTTAACAAACTCCTTGCCAGCTTCTTCACATTCTCTCTTGTAATGACGGTATACCGTTGCAAGGGTTAGGCTTCCTTCAATAAACTGTCTTTCTGTCTGTTTTCTTAAATAGTGGGACTCCACTGTGGGTATCGATTCAATGTGCTTCCTAACACCATCTTTTAAGACCGGATCTAACTTTTTGTGATTCTTGTGTTTTCCACGTTGATCAGTCATAGCAATGTTTTTATCGTCCCTTTTTTTAAATGTCGTGCGTATCATCGTGTCACCCATATCTAGAGTTGCCAAAGAATTTCTTGCAAACTCGAATCTTTTGACTTTCGTTAGGTAGGTAGAATCCTTGATTTTGTTTTCTCTGACTACCTTCTCTAATATAACGGTATTTGGGAAAAATTATTTGGGTGTTAGAACAAATAAATTGTCTTTGTCTCGTGTTGTCTCCCAAGGCCCAAAAGGACGTCAAAATTTCTTGTCGTTGCTACACATTTATTTTATTGTTGCACTCAAATTTACACTTTTCTCCACACATCATCATCATCATCATTGGCTTTTACAACTCTTCGTGAGTTTTTGCCGCGTTTACTATTGCCTTCCATTGATTCCGATCCTGTGCTATTATTTCCCATGGCCTTACTTCCATCTTCTCCAGGTCTTCCCTGACTGCGTCTTTCTACCTTTTTCTAGGCCTTTCTGTCGATCTTCTACCATCTGGTCTTTCCCAAAACACATTGCTAATCAGTCTGTCGTCATCACTCCGTACCACGTGGCCTGCCCATCTTAATCTATTGGCTTTTATGTATCTTACGATGTTTCCTTTCCCGAAGAGAGTCTCTATTTCATTGTTGTATCTGTTCCTCCATTCATTTGTCACGCTGTCCCTGCAAGGACCATATATAATTCGCAGGATTTTGCGTTCCCATACTAATAGCTTATTGATTTTTTTCTTTCTCAATGTCCATGTTTCACTTCCATATGTCACTGCTGGTCGTATTATGGTTTTGTACATTTGGATTTTGGCACGCCTTGAAAGAAGCTTTGACCTCATTAGATGTTGAATGGCAAAGACTGATTTATTCCCCGCCAGTATTCGTATTTCAACCTCCCGTTCTCCTGTGTTTTCACTGGTAATTGTTGCTCCTAGGTATTTGAATTCTTTGACCACCTCAAAATTATGATCGTTTATGGTAATGTTTTGTCTTATTCGCTGTCGTTCCTTTTTTGACACGACCATGTATTTAGTTTTTTCTTCGTTTATTTTCAGGCCTACGCTTAGTGTTGCTTCTTCAAAGTTCGATACTATATCCTTAACTTCCAGTGTTGTCTGTGCTACTGCATCTACATCATCTGCAAATGCGAGAATAATCTTTGCTCCTCTGGCAGTTATGTCTGGTTTGACTCTGGTATAGATTTTTCGCATTGCATATTCCAATGCTAATTTAAATAGTAATGGGGACAGCGGGTCTCCCTGTCTGAGTCCGGTGCTTACGCCGAAAGCCTTTGAAGTTTTGCCTCCTATTCTAATTTGTGCAAAGGAATTGTTGACACACATTCGCGCAATCATGGTCAGCTTCTTTGGTACGCCTAACTCCATCATTGCACTCCACAGTTTTAAGCGATCTATGGAATCATATGCTTGTTTGAAATTGAAATCTCCACACGGTTCTCTCAAAGCTTTTTCAAGAACATTCTTATTTGACTTAGCCACATAGGCTTCCCCTCAATTTTTTTGTTTTTTTTTAATATTACGTGCCCATTCTTGTGGGTTCCTTTTTAGCTTTCTTGACTTTTCATTTTTTTGGTTTTCATTAGCTGGTTCACTTTCAATATATTTTGTTGTAGAGGTAGGTATTAGGTCTATACCAACAGGATGGCTATCATTTTCTACAATTAATACTGGAAGATTTTTATCTGAGTCAGAACTATCTACATTATTCTCTGGATTGTATTCTTCTGATGACTCATTACTGCTATCTGATATAATATCTGATTTATGCATTTTATTATTATCTTTATATTTTTCATTGCCAGTGTTTGACCCAAGTGTAATCTGAATATTGTCACCTTCATGTAAAGAAGATGCCATGTCATCATCACAAATAGAATATTGTACTATTTGGGGCTCAAAAGAGTTACTTTCGATAATTGAAAATCAATGAAAATTACATTTTCAACTTACTAATGTTTGGCGTTTCAATTTCCACTCTTTTAGTTAAGATTCTTAGTATAAAATTAAAATCATAAAATTATGAAACAAAACCTGAGTATTGTTAGGAACATAGGGTATAAATATCTCCTCGGTGTTCTCCGCAAATTGGCTTTTTGCACTTCTTAAAAAAGTTGGTGGTTATGTACCTTTTTGCTTGGAGAGTAGAAACAAGTCTTGCTCTTTTTTTTCTGGGTTCTATTTGGATTATCTTCTTTAGTAATGTTTCGGATTTCAGCTAAGTCTTGGCGAATATTTTGACGTTAACTTGCAGTGTTGTACCTGTTTAGCATCCATGGTTTTGCAAGACAAAGGCTTATGTCAACAATATATTTATTGATATCTGGTAATATGTTTTTCGTGACTATCTCCGTGTTTTTCTGCTGGAACTCATATAAGAGCACATTCGGTCAAAGGTATCTACACCTGCTTTGGTTTCATTATAGTGATGAATTATGCATCGCTTGTCAATTTCTTCTATGATTACTGCTCCCTCATGCATTGTTGCAAATAATAAAACTACTTTCTTTCTCTTTGGCAACTCTAATGTATTACAGTTCCGGTCTTTTACTTTCAAGAACTCCTTGGAAATCTCCTTTTTATTCTTACCTATGGTTTTCCATAGTTAAGTTGAGATGCGTACCGTGAATTTATTTAGTCAACTCTTTTGCATAAAATTCAACTAGAGGCAAATCCTTGGTTTCAGGTTTTTTCCCATGTAAGTATTTGCATCTACCATGTATTTTGTTGAGGAATCTTATACCATAACAATTTTTATTCCATAATTTGCTGGATTATTCGAAATATACATCCTAAAATGGCAGTGTCCTTGGAATGTCTCAGTTATTCGTCAATTTTAACGTACGAGGTTGGAAAACACGATGTTCTATACATATCGACAAAAATATTTCAAATTGATCGAATGTGTTTAAAGGGATTATTTATTTTCCTCTCTTCTCTTGTTTCCTTTTTATCAAATCTAAGAGAGTTTCGCAGAAATAAAAAGCGATCACAACTTATACAAGATCTGTAAAACTTACCTGAATTGTTGCTATCAAACATATGTCTTGCATAGCTCTGCATTTGTATGTTTCAGCATTATATTAAATATATTGTCGGAAAAAAATGCAAAAAATAATCATCCAGCGTCGAACAGTCTTTTGCAGTCTATCTAGAACCCGATATAAAATGTACAATGTTCCTAGCAGCTGTTCCTTTAGATCTATGAGTCAACTCTGTTGACCATTCGTGACCGTTATTACCGATGAGGCTTTTATTTTTGAAGTTTTTTAAATATATTTTGAACGTTTACGTACTTATGATTAAGAAATATCATCTTCATCTGAACTAGGTTCTACCTCTTTTTGAGACTAAACTGTACTGTTATATTCCTTTTGGATGAGGCAAACAGGCAAAACAGATGAATTATTTTCTGCATCAACCTCGCTGTCGGAGCCAGATTAAGAGAATTCAGTTTCCAAATTATCCTCTCTTCAGTCACTACCACTATCTTTGTAGCATTTGTATTTTCTTTCGTATGTATTAAAAATCACCCTATTTGTATTAAAACACCGTGAAATATTTTCAATGCATTTCTATTTCATATCGTATATGTTAAAACACCGAAAAAGTATTTTCAATCATTTTGCATCGCTGGAATTGATAATAAACATATTTTAAAGTTTGTTTATATATCACAGATGCGTATTTCCTTGGTACTTCTTTGATCAAGATGCTGCTTTGGGATATTTTGAGCGTCAAATAAACAGAAATATTCCAGTTTATATGCCTTGTTTCTAACGAGTTGGGCGAATGATTTTTAAAGATTATTACTATCGGTGGAGTTTAAGTGCAGTTATTGAGGTTGGATTAGGATTTTAAAGAGAGAAGACGCGGCGTGGGTAGCTTGAAGGAACCGGCAATTTTTGTTTGTGGGATTGTAAATTCACTCAAATTTAATGTGTCAGTTTTTGTCTGAGTAATCACTGTTTTGTTTCGTGCTGTGTTTCATCTGAGGGATTTGTAAGACGGCGTTCCAAACAAATTTTATAAATGTCTACATGGTTTCAAGCAGGAGTTTCAGTTTTTTAAAAGCCACACTTTGAAGATTTCATAATCCAATGCCCTGCTTCCATCCTCATTTTGTTGTCCCTGTTCATTTAAAACCAATTTGCAGTTTGTGAGACGCATTGGTGTTATTATGAATCCAGTTCCAGCCCCAAAACTTTTAAAGGAAATAATAGTCAGTGATACCAGGTACCTTTTTAACAATAAGTAACAATAGACATTTTTCACTAATAATTGCTTTCATGACAAGTTAGAAAATTGTAATAAGTAAAATTATAAATATTAGGGAATGGCTAACTGTCATTATTCTTATTAAGTTTTAAAATTTAATCTTGACATAATATGACAGTTAGCATTATTTTTTTCGTACATTTGGCATATACCTAACCATAAATTTTGAATTTTGTTTTGTTTTGTTATAAGAAAGGTTAACCTCAGTAACTATGCTCCATTTAAAAATATTTTCCATTTGTAATAATTTCTTTCCGCTACAAAATGTCGTCCCGCCAAAAGTTTGTTTTTTAAATGTTATTATTATTTGTATCTGTAACTGTTTATGATAAAATAATAATAAATATGTAATGTTTCTCCTTAAACCAAGAGTATTATTTCCTTTAAAAAGATTTTAACCCTTTTGATGTATTTGTTAGGAAAGGAAAGCGTCTTCTTCCACCCAGCAGGAGGATTCTCGTAACCGGCGTCCATTTTAAATAGCTTAGGAACCTTTTTGTGTTGTTTTGTCTAGGAAATTTATGTAACTACCTTTTTAGTTTACCTTTTATAGTCACCCCATTCCAGCCCCCTTTTCATTCACTTTCTCATGACCCAGCTCTCCAATCAAACCAATAATAGACGTTCGCAAACGTTCCGGTTTGTTCTGCTTACCCTATCTCCACCCCAGTCATTTCTGTTCCAATTTTTAACCCCCTGTAAGTAATACCCTATGTGGTAGACAATATAACCGCTACATGTTCAAACAGGTCCGAATCACTCTCATTCCCGTTCATAATACGTGCCTCGTTGTTTTGAGGACAAAAACTTTGAATTTAAGAAAAAAACCATACATTCTATAGTATATAATCTAATAAGAATAAAAAACAACCCTAATTTTTTTGTTTCTAAAACATTCAAAATCTAAATACAAACAATAAGAACTAGCTGATTTATCACATGATGTAAACACGAAACTTACGTAAAATTTACAAACCAAGCTACAAAATGTGACCTTAGAATTGGAAATTATAACAACCATCTGCAAAACTGTCAAGCTAAATACTAATCTGAAAGAGACTCAATTGGGTAAATCGTTAAAATAAACGAGAGTACTCTCTTGCCCTCTTTCTCGCCTTCACCAAAACAGATGCTGCTATACTTATTATTGATGTAAGACAGAGACAAAACAAACAACGAAAAAAAAGATGGGGTCGTCACTTACCTCTGCAGACTGCTTCTTCTTCTTCTTCTTCTAATGGCGCTACAACCCTTTGTGAGTCTTGGCCTGCTTAACAATGTTCTTCCATTCTGCCCTGTCGGATACTTTCCTTCGCCACTGCCTGATGTTCATGGTTTTAAGATCCCTCTCTACGTCGTCTATCCATCTTTTACGGGGCCTTCCTCTTGTTCTGTTTCCTTGGGGCTTCCATCTCTGGACTACTTTTACAGCTCGATTATCTGGCATTCTTTCTAGGTGACCAAGCCAGTTTAGTCTTTGTGATTTTACAAATCTGACAATATCTGCGCTCTGCATTAGTTCATCCAGCTCGTGGTTCATTTTAATTCTCCACGAACTATCGCTGCATTGGGTTGGTCCAAATATCTTCCTTAGTATTTTGCGCTCAAATATTCTTAGTTGATTTTCATCAGTGGTTGAGAGGGTCCACGTTTCACATCCATATGTGACCACTGGTCTAATTACTGTTTTATAGATTCTCAGCTTAGACTCACGATTCAGTAACTTACTTTTCATTAAGTCTTTGTATGCATAAAAGCACTTATTACCGCTAAGACTGCAGACTGCTTAGTCTATGTTAATATACGTCTATGAGTATACCTTGTATCAGCTACCTAGTTGCAGTCGGTGGTTTGAACAACGAGTTCGCGCATTAAGTGTATGGCAGATAAACTTGATAGTACTTTTACAACTGTTATTTAATTTGTAGTTTGTATAAACACGTAATATAATATTCTGTGCGTTTAAGTACGTCTCCAGCAAGACATCTTGAACACATATCATGTGTTCTCTTTGTCGAGTTCTTGCAGAGTCGAACATTCCAATACATGAAGGGAAACTGAAACGACTGGGATCTGACCAGTTTTATTTTAGTTCCAACACTGGTTTTATGGCTGTTCCAGATTGTAATCATCTTCCTAAACAATGATGTCATTTATTAGTGTTAGTTGGTTTTGATTGTTGTTGGCTGTAGCTATTACCATAATTTTTGTATTCCTTTATTAATTTTATTACCTGCCGCTTTATTGGTATGTTGTATTTTCTTTAGTAGTTCCCATTATTTTATTTTTAAGTTGACGACAATGGATGTGTCATCTGCACATCGTAAAATAATCATAGCATTGACGAAAATGGGTTTGTCATCTGCACATTCCATCTATCATAGCATTTCTCATAATCTATTCTCTGTACATGTTAAATAGGATTAGACTCGATATTGGAATAGTTTAAATAAATAGTTGAATAAATAAAAAAAACTAACAGCAGAGGATAACAACACAAAAAAGGGAATTCGTTTAACCTTCTGACCAAGGTCTATTGTTAGCGTTTTTAGTTTGACCAAGTGATCCTATCATGAGTTAACGGTTACTTACGCGGCCAGGACCGACGGCTTTGTATGCCTTCAGAAACACAATTGTAGTTTACTTTAATTAGAAATAAAAACATTTCTCGTGTCACAAATCAAACACGTGCCCTCCATTTTTTTAAGCCAGTAAAATAGGCATTGAGCTAGTACCACCAAAATGACTATATGCAAACAAAATAATACGGAAAATTAATGCTACATATCTAATTCTAAAAATACAAATGTCTTGTAACTTGGACTACCCTGTTTGGGACGCCGACATATGCAAGAACTTTAATTAAAAATCCAAATTCTCCTGAACCGTAAATCCACGTTTAGTAGGAAAACGGTCACATTTACACCATAACATGTCTCTAAATGGCGTCCTAAATGTCTGAATTACGCATCCTCCTTTGGATTTGCGCCTAAATAACAACGTTTATGGTACATTCGGTTCTATATACACAACGCGTATATAATATATCCTCATCCTCAGCTTCACCCTTCTTACTCATTCCCGGTTCTCATAATATCTTAATCCCGATACGTACGAGACAATCCAGAAAGCCTCAAATGTTTGGTGATATTAGTCAAGTGAGGCGCGCTATACCACTGGCAAGGCTCAAATACCCAACGTATACAGGATGATAGATTAAACGAAATTAACAGGTATTTATTTAATTTTTCTACCCCAAACAATGCAGCAGTTAGAGAACGAAAGAAGCAAGTAACCGTTGTATAAAATATTGGAAATATATATTATATATAAAAGAAGTATACATTAATTAGAAGGAAGAGCAGGGAAACTGAATCAAGGTAGTAAATGACAGTTTAGAAATTAGTTAGTGATAATGACGGTGCCCGTGTTTTCGCCAAAGCCAGGTTATTTCATAAAAAGAATAGCAATTCTTTATAGAATATTACTATTTTTGGACTGACATTCAATTCTGCAGTATATGCTATGGCATTATAAAGTTTATTTATAATGACTAAAGCTCAGATTATAGGCAAAATGCCTTTTTTGCCTATTTTGCCTATTATAATTGTTTTTTGCACTTTTTGCTTTTTTCGTAAATTCCGTCTATTTGTGCCTTTTTTAAAATTTTATGGTACTACCCATGATATTATTCTATTACTTATAAACCATTCTATAATAAAATTTTGGGTCAATAATAAAATATCAATGGTTTGTTTATATAACAGATTTCTAGGAAAATGTACCTGATCGAGACTTGAGGGTTAACTATTTGGAAATCCCTAAGTTTAATTAGTTTATTATCAGTTGTACAGTCGGTTACTGTATCAGAGTTTAGTCACAAATTGCTATATCCTAGTTTAGTTTTGTTGCGTATACCGAAAAGCAAAGAACACGTTTTAAAACGTTTTACACATTTGTGTGAAAAGATGACATCTAAATTAAGGCTATGGATCGCACCTTATTCGGAACTTTCTCTAGAAGGAGATGGAGCATTTTGTAAACCGTGCGGCAAATCGGTAAGTTTTATTTTTTTTTTATTTTTTTCTCGTCCCACAACATAACTAAATTCTAAAGCGGTTTTAGAATTCTAATTATTTTTTTTTTAATTCTCAGATTTCAAGTAGAAAAAAGTACTTTATTGACCAGCATTGTGGAACCCCACTTCATAAACGTAATTTGGAAAAATTAAATATCTCTAAGTTAGCCCAAATATCTCTGCGGGATAGTTTAAGCAGTTCAAAAAAAAAAGGAGGAAGACGCATTTAAATTTTATTTATGCCAGATGATGATTGCATCCAACATTCCTCTATATAAAGTTAATAACCCTAGTTTTAAATGCTTTTTCGAGAAATATCTTAATAATAAATCCTTACCGGACGAGAGTACATTGAGAAAACATACTGTGGAAAAATGTTATGTGGAATGTATTTTAAAAATTAAGCCGGAGTTAGAGGGCAATTTTTTGTATATTATCATGGATGAAACGACAGATGTATGCGGCAGGTATATAGATAATTTCATGATTGGAATTTTGAACGAAAACTTTGCGAGGAAACCTTATCTAGTTGCCGTTAAAGAATTGGAAAAAACAAACAATTTAACAATAAGTCGATTTATACAAGATAGTTTAACAAACCTCTTTTTATCCAATGCTATACCAGTGAACAAAATAGTTTTAATGCTTTCAGATGCTGCGGCATATATGTTAAAAGCTGCTGTTAATTTAAAGATTTTTTATCCTAATTTAATTCATTGCACTTGTGTAGCACACGGGGTAAATAGAATTGCTGAAGAAATAAGAAATCTGTTTCCGTTGGTAAATAATTTTATTAATTTTATGAAAAAAGTTGAACGTGCAAATATATAAAGAAAGACTTCCCGGTGTCCCTTTGCCACCTAAACCAGTAATTACAAGGTGGAAAACCTGGCTCGAAGCAGTTTTTTTACTTTGAACAATGCAATGAAATAGAATTACTTATGTCAGAATTTGATAATGATATTTCCGAAGCCATTCGAGAAGCAAAAAAAAATATTAAAAAATCCCAAATTGAAACAGAAACTCGCTTATATCAATGACAATTCTAAATTCATAGTTACCACAATTACCTTATTAGAAAAACAAGAGATAAATTTATGTGAGTCAATACAATTAATAGATAATTTAAAGACGAAAATGAAATGGGAACCTGGAAGTACCGGTCAATTAATTAAAAAAAAATGTAATATGTTTTCGACAAGAATGAAGGTTTTTCGTTTTTATCTAATGTTGCTAAAGTTTTGAATGGGACATTTTCCGAGGAATTTCAAATTATGCCAGATTTATTATCCGCTCTGAAATATGATCCAATTACATCTGTCGATGTCGAACGTTCGTTTTCAATCTACAAATTAATTTTAAGTGATCGAAGACATAGTTTTAATACCGAAAATATTGAAAAACATTTAGTTGTTTCTATTAATGATAAAATTTTAAGCGGTTACAATGTTTAATTATTAATTTACAGTTATTTAGTTACTAGTTTATTTATACAAATGTTATGATTATGATGTGTAAATATACCTGCCTTAAGTTAATATTACGTTAATTCACTTTGTACAATAAATAATAAGTTATATTCCTTTATTGCGCCTATATTTTGCCTAAATGTTGATATTCCTGCCTTTTTTAATAAAAATCTTTGCCTATATAGGCGCCTTTTTCTTCAATTTTTGTTGCCTATAAATCCGAGCTTTAAAAATGACACTTTAATTGTTTTATAAAATATAGATAACAGTGAAATGCGCCAATTTAACTAAATTTGTTAGATAAGAATAAAGGTAACTAATCCGATTCTAAAATTGCATTGAATTACCTTCACTATTGACTTTTTTCGTACAATCTTCTAGATTAGAAAGAAAAAAGTAAACGAATAGACGTCGCTAAACATAATACAACAAAATCAACAGACAACGATGTGCTAAATAATTCTGGACATGGTAAGTGTAGTTGTAAAATTAAAAAAGAATAGATCCCTATAATAACACTAAATATAAACCAAAATTAAATACTTACTAAATAGTTTAGAACATGATAGAATTAGATTTTTTATGTTATCTTTTCCTATAGAAAATATGCCTGAAATATTGGAGCATCAAATTAAAATTAAGATCCAACTAGAAACCAATGTACCAAAAGTGAATTTTTCAATTTATGCTATAAGTCGTAATGTACTAGATAACAGAAGAAAATTAATTATTAATTTTTTCCGCTATTGTTCTGTTTTTAACCTCGGTATTCCACGAGGTGCAGACACAGTAACCGCTAAACTGGCTAGTATTTTCGTTAAGCGAATATTGGGACCATTTTTTTATCTATAATTTGACTTGCGTGATGTATTTATTATAGAAAACCATATAATATTCTCATTGAAGAATAAAGATGGAAAATAAATAAGACAAGAGAATAAAATCCTAAAAGAAATAAATATTCAAATTATTATATCGTTGCAAAGGCGATAAGGAGACCTTTCAAATGAGCTATCGTCGAATACGTCATTACGCCGACACTGATGACGTAATGTCCAACACATAATATATAGCAGTTGATGGCCATTCAAAAATTAAAATTGACGTGTTTTAAGATTTTTTTTAAAAGTCGTCTGTTTCTGAATGAATGAATGAATTTATTCCATACATTTGCATCATACTGTATGTTAAAATTTATCATAAAATTGAAATTTTCAATAAAATTTGGTTTAATTTATATTACATTATTAAAATTATTAAGGTAATATAGGAAATACTGCAATTTAAATAGATTTTATAAAAACTTATTATATTAACAATTAATCATTAATCAGTACGCAGTCGGTTCCATATTTTTTTTACGTCAAAGGTCGCTATGTGAAATTAGTGAATTACACGTAACGAACTCCATATTCACTAACAAGATTCGTCATATCCATCCATCCACATGAAACCGAGTTGAAAATCAAAATTTTATTATTATGCATAGTTAGTCTTGTTTACTTTTATTACGAGATCCAATTATGTACATAGTTTGGTAAATTGCCTCCTCTCCGTATTCACTTTGTCCGTTCCGGCGTACTATACCTGTTACCATGTAGATATATGCCTATTCCAGCAACTGTTTAAATAAAAAGTATAAAAAGTATAACAAGATTACTGAAATCAAAAATGTACACAAATATATCGTCGGTATACTGCGAAAACCAGGTAAATGACAAATTTTAAAATATTGAGTTAAGTATACCAAAATTCTCAACTTTTTTCGCTCTACATACAGGTAAAAACCAATAAATGATACGACTTACTATTCAGCAGATAATTTGTGTAACAAACAAATAAGTTACACCTAACCAACTTTTTATTTTCAAATAAAACAATATATCGCTGCTTACTTCCTTAAAATCAAAGTTCTGTTGCATGTAAAACAAGCTAAGCCCACATATATTATTATGCCGGACAACAATATATTTCTACTACTGCATACCATATTCAGTAAAAAGGTGATAAGTGTCTTTAGTACATTTTACGTGTATAATTTATTAAAATTTCTCTTTCATATCGACTAGCAAAAACCTTTAAGTACACTTACTTCATTCTACCTGAAAACGGGTTGAGTTAAAATTTAAAAATGATTACTGAGCTAAAACCATAAATGATCTTATAACACATACACAGATACAATAACTGAAGACAGCAGTTCAATTATAGGCCAGAAATATTTTCTTATTGCAGGTATTAAAACGGAGCCACCAAAGAGAGTCGTGGCAGTTCGTCGAAGTTTAAAAACCACGTACATTTTTCAAAAAGTGTTACTATTCTTTGAATGGTCAAGACATACAGGTATGTGAGAAATTTTTTTGTAAGACACTTTGTATATCAGCGTCGTTAATACAAGATGTTGTAAGAAAAACTAATATTCTAGGCTGTTATGCAGATACGGATAAAAGCGGCAATATATTGAGTCTTTTCCAACCATGGGTCCACATTATATTCGCCAAAGTTCAAAGCGTAGATATTTGGACGAAAGATTCGTAGATATTTCGACCTTAAAACATTGCTATTAGCTAGTAAAAGCTTTATTTCGATCACAAAACTGGAAAATATTATACTTGATTTATTATATTTGTGTTAAATATGTTATTTGAAGAGTAATTGATTTATTTAGATTTACAGGTAAAACCAGGTAAGTGATAGCATTTCCAACTTAAATTTAGGATTAGTCAGATAGGTGTCTCAACTTTTTCAAACTAATGATAGAATATTATTTCAGATATATGCATCTTTCACGAGAATAATTAATATTAAAAACAAGCTGACTGCTTAATTCACTATAAAAAACTAAACTTTAAAAACGTTTTTTCTCGATTTCGGTATTCCGACATTTACCTGCTTTTCGCAGTTTACCGACGATATAGTATTTGTATTAAATGCGATTGCATACTTTAATATGCAATTTTTGTATTTTGCCGCAATGAAACTCAGATTTTATACAGGTGTTAAATAAATAAGCGTGGCGCCATTTTTGCCATTTTTATGATTCTCATGAGATCAATACAATCTATCCATTTTATTGACTGGCCGTTTCGATTAGTTTCGATTACTAGAGCCTAACCTTCAAAACCTACAACATGCAATTTTAGTTTTAAGTTTTGGCAACTAATGTAAGGCATTTGAAATATGCTTAAAAAACGCTGGATTTAAACTTTCATATAACAAACAATCTAAAACGTTTATATATTTTTTTTAAAAACTAGCACTTAAAAAATTAAAAGAACAAAACTTCTACTAATAACTACACCCAAAACCATCTTCTTGGAGGCATTTCCCATGACCTGCGATTGTTTGAAAAGTAAAGCAATAAATTCGGCGTTTTTATTCTTATTTCAAATGCCTCATTTTTGTTGCCACAACTCAAAATTGAAATTTTATTTTATAGGTTTTAAAGATTGATCTCTTTTTTTTTGTTTTATTTTAGTTTGATGGCCTTCATCATCATCACTGGTTCGACAACCCTTTTTGGGTCCCGGGCTGTTCCAGGATTCTTCTCCATTCTGATCTGTTTCGTGCTTTTATTCTCCAGTTTTTTATTTTTAAGGATGTTATATCATTATTTGTTCTAAGTATCTCAGCTTCGGTCTTCCTCTTGTTATTTTTCCTACTGGCATCTGTTTGAATGTTTTGTTCGGTATTTCGCCTTCTTCCATTCTTTCTACAGGTCCTATCCAACGCAGCCGTCCTATTTTAATGAATGTTATAATATCCGGATCTTGGAATATTTTGTATAGTTCAGAGTTGTATCTTCTTCGCCATATTCCGTTTTCTTTTGTGCCCTTATATATGTGTCGCAAGATTTTTCTTTCGAAGGTGGCTAACAACGTTTCCTCTCTTTTGGTGAGTATCCAGGTTTCCGAGCCGTATGTGAGTATTATTAGGGTTTTATATATTTGGTATTTTGTTTTTCTTGTGACGTTGTCTGATCTTAGTTGCCTAATTAAGCCATGGTAACATTTATTTGCAATAAATATTTGCCTTTTCACTTCCTCCATAACGTTATTATCAGACGTGACTAGGGATCCCAAGTATATAAAGTTTTTTACCCCGTCTATGTTGTATTCTCCTATTGTTATATTTCGTGGCTGCCTTATTTCTGCGTCTTTACTTACCTGCATATTATTTTGTTTTGGGCTGATTGATTTTAAGACCCCTATTTTGTGCAGCTCGTTCTATTTGGTTGTATGCCTCTATCATTTCTCTTCTTGATCTTGCGATTATGTCAACATCATCTGCAAATGCTAGTATTTGCACGCTTTTATTAATGATTATTCCTCGTGTATTGACTGTTGTGTCCCTCAGTATTTTTTTGAGTACGATGTTGAACAAGATGCATGATAGAGCTTCTCCCTAGCGTAGTCCCTTTTTCACATCTATTGATTCCGTTAATTAATTTTGTATCCGGATTCTACTTTCTACTTTTAGAGATTCTTTTATCAGTTCTATTAGTTGTGTTGGTATATTAAATTCTTTCATTGCTTTTATTAAGAATTCTCGGTTTATATTGTCATATGCGCTTTCAAAGTCTATGAAGAAATGATGTGTGTCGATGTTATATTCACTTGTTTTTTCGAGAATCTGTCGCAGAACAAATATCTGGCCTATTGTTGACTTCTGTCTACAGAAGCCACTTTGGTATTTGCCAACTATTTTTTCAGTTTGATGGCCTTGGCCCAGCCAATTAGCCAGACAAATATAAAGACAAACAATTTTTACAGTCAGAGGAATTTTTCTGTATTTCTGATTTTTTTTATAAACGTACAATCATCCGTACAATTAAACGTACAATTTTTAATAAATTACAATTGTTTTTTTTTCCTGCGCTAAGACATAACCCTATTCAATATCTCGGAGGTTTACATCTTCCTTTTTATTTTTTAATTCTTTAATATAATATAAGTCGTTTTTAATATATTGATATCTCTAGAGAAAATCAAATTGTTCAGCTAGACGAAAAGTGGAATTTTTAATATAATAAGATTATCATAAAATTTGTTTATGTTTACTGATTCGTGATAACAATAAAAAAATATGTAATAGGTTACCTTCTTTTCCACAGTTGCAATTAGGTGACTCCGTGAGACCCAACTTGTACATATGAAGGGGGGTAAGAGCATGATTAGATCTTAATCCGTTTATAACACTTATGAAATGGCGATTTGATAGAGTATGAAACCATCTTTTTATGGGTATTTCAGGCTGCATTTGTTTGTAGTTATTTCCAGTTCTCCTGTTTCGATAATATGTTTGCATTTTTCTTTTTGATGCCGTTTACTAATTATATCAATGTCTGAAAAGGGGAGTAAGTTCTAGGGAGCTTCTCCGCCTATCTCTAGGGCAGATTTGGCTAGGCTATCTGCTATTTCATTGCCCTTAATGCCCGCGTGTCCCTTTATCCAATTATAATAATGTTTTTTCCTAAATTTGGAATTTTATTGTAAATAGTTATAATTTCTAGTTCTATTTGATTTAGTTGTTTGGACCTATGTACGTTTGTTAGTCTGTCGACGACACTCCGTCGGCTTAGTGACACAAAAATGTAACTACATTTTTTCCCGTTTTGAGATATCTACATCTACACTATTGAACTTACTTTAGTGAGTTCTATTGAGTGACACAAAACTGTATCTCTCCGAACACCTAAAACCACAGTAAGGAGTTTTCGTAACTACATTTCTTAGCAATCTTTTAGTGTCACAGAAATGTAAGTGCTGTTACATTTCTATGGTACTATGTTTTCGTACCGTAAATAAGCTGATATTGAGTTACATTTTTGTGGCATAAATTTTATTACACTGAATGGTGGTTGCAGGTAGCAACTGTGGATTTGATAATTTGTTTATTATGTTAAGCAGGGTGGTCCGTTGTATTTGCAGTTCTGTTACAGTTGTGAAACACGTGAATCAGTTGATAATTTGTTTATTATATTTAGCAGGGTGGTACGTTGCATTTCCAGTTCTGTTACAACTGTGAAGACGTAAATACGTTGAATCAGTTTTAAGTTAATTGTTGTAGAGATTGTTATAATAATCGTTATAATACTGTTTTATAATTTTATTATTACACAATAATGGATTTAAGAGGAAAGAAGTTAGTTTTGTTAGCTCTTAACAAATCGGTACGAGATAAGTAAGTATAGTCATAATTTACCGCTTTCATCACAACAAGTGACATATTCAGACAGTGCCTCCCATGTTTCTACCAGTGAAACATTAGGTTAGATGGAAACATTAAATATCAGGATATGAAAAATGTGAGGATGTATTTTTTGGTGACTATTAAGAACAAGTGGCACATGTGGTGGCCAAAACCGCAAAGCAAATGTATCTGCTGTTGATTTACGCTGTTCAGACATTAGAGATTCCAAAAATTGACCATTGCTTTTTTGAACCTGGCCATTCGATGATGGAGTGTGACGCGGTCCCTAGTTATATTGAGAAAGCAGTAAAAAAATGTGAACAGATTTGACCCCACTGGGTGGTACTCGATTGTAAGAATGACGTCAAAGAAATCAAAATACACTGTACACGAGATTGGATAGGAAGAAATTTATGACTTTATAGCTTTTGCCCCAATTCTAATAAAAAACAAAAAAGTGGACAGACAGAGAAGACGATAATAAACATATATTTTTAAAATAAAAAACGGAAAATGAAAATTTTGGGTCTTTTCAGGTTATCCGAAAATAAACTAGGAAATTTTCCATGCCAAACTTAACAACGGCGTATGAAGGACAAGGGCCAATAAAAGAGGAATAATATAAGAATTTAGAAGAGCTGTGCAATAAAGGCATTATTCCTTCCCAGTATCATCTCTTCTATAAGTCGTTCCTCACCAAAAATAAGGACAAACAATCAGATGTGCAAAGTGATTATTGACATAATTAAATTTATTGTTTGAAAATGTTTTTAAAGTTTGTGTTTAATTAAAGAAAAAATCTTTTATGATTTTAAATAAAGTTATAAACGTCTCAATGGGAATAATCACAAAATATTTATTAAAAAAATAAACTTTATTGACGTTTTGACTTCTAATTCAGAAATCGTTGTCTAAACATTTTATAAAGTTTCTTTTTTTAATAAATATATTGTGGTTATTCCCATCGAGACGTTTAAATAGTATTCATTGCCACAAGAAAATAGCTTCAGAACAATACAAAAGTTATAAAATGAATTATGATTATTATTTTTATTATTACTATTTGTAAATTGGGTAACCCTCAGTTGTGAAATTAGATTATAATGCTACAGCAACAAAGAATTACAAGTACATAAGTACCATTTCATTTTAGAAAAGCTTAATTACTATTTAAATGGGAATAAGCCACAATTAAAGGTTAAAATACGTTTATTGACGTTTCAATTTCCACTTCGGAAATCGTTCTCAAAATACAAACTAATGTTTGTATTTTGAGAACGATTTCCGAATTGGAAATTGAAACGTCAATAAACGTATTTTAACCTTTAATTGTGGCTTATTCCCATGTTAATAGTAATTAATTTAAAATGCCACAAGAAAATAGCTTCAGAACAATATTTAGAAGAGCTTAGTCTTAATCCAACTACAAAGTCATTAATTTGTATTTAAATTGCGTGGTTAAGTTTTCGTACCACGTAGAGACTAATAAATTTTAATCTATTGTATTTTTAATTATTATACCTGCCACTCAGTATGTTCATCTCTCGAAATTTATCGATATTACTCAAACACAAATGACTTTGTAATATAATTAACATTAAGATTTTCTAAAATAAAATGGTATCTACATAAGTCTCTATATTAATGGACTTTTCAGTTAGGGACACAAAAATGTATCTCCGCTACTTTATCTAATTGTTGATATTTTGAAAACACAATTTATCCATTGTTGCGTATGATTCTATTACCGTAAAGAATACATTTCTAAGATTAACAATTCGGAACAAAAAAAGGTGAGAATAAACTACAGGTCATTACAAAATACAAATCATTTTTTTAAAAACCTTAAATAAGCTCTCCTGAAAAGTAGTCATTTTTGAGATACATTTTTGTGTCACTAAGCCGACGACTCTTACTGTCTGTAAATTTTATGCAGCTGTAGGGTTCGTTACTATGTATATGACTTAATGCAAAAAGAATCGTTGTCATTTAAGCAGTGTATATCGATGATTCAGCTGGCAATTTCAATAATTTTTTAAATCCACTTTGAATATTAATTAATGCACATCCTACTTTGTTTTGTACTTTAGATCCGTCTGTAAAGTAAAACTGATAATTTGGCCATTTATGCCGTGTAAATGATTGAAAAGTGACTGGATCTAAATTACTCTCCATAAAAAAGGTATTAATATGTTTTGAGAAAAGCTCTTCTAATCCATGGGAATACATAGGTGAAACTTGATTTTCATACATATAAAAAGTATGTTGGTATTAAGATATACTCAAGTAACTATTTACCAAAAGAGAACATTTTTTCTTTGTCCAATGTTTATGAGTTAGATCTAAAATTGATACGATATGAATATCCTGCAGATAGTTAGTATTTTTCCCTATGGCTCTAGTAATGAATTTATCAATTAAAAAGTCCCGTCGAAATTTTAGAGGTGCTTCTATCGCTTCTTCTTCCATTATATTAACGGGTGTAGAATTCAAATATCCAAGACAAAGCCAAAGGCATTTATTTTTTTGTATTTCTAATTTATTTAAATGTGTGTTTGCGACAGTTCCATACAAATGACAATTGTAATCGAAAATGGGACGAATCATAGTACGGTAAAATAAAAGTGCTACATTTGGATCAGCGCCCCAGTTAGTTCTACAAAATGCTCTTGTTCATATTCATTGCATTTTCAGACTTTTTTTGTAACTTGATGGATTTGATCACTCCATAGAAGTTTTCTGTCTAAATAAGTACCGAGATATTTTATACAATTTTTATTAGGGAATTAAATTTGACCTACTTCCAGATGACCTTGTGGAATTTATTGTTTTCTAGAGAAAATACAAATTTCTGTTTTAGATTCTGATATTTCTAAACCAATATTTTCATAGTGATTAAGAACAGCTTTAATTAAGGGATCAAAATTATTTTTACATATATCCAATGATTTGTGGGCTGTGTAAACTACTGCATCACCAGCATGTTAAATAATTTTTGTTGTGCTATTAATACAACTTTCTAAATCCATATTATATAAAATAAATAGTATTGGGCTTAATATGCTACCCTGTAGAAGTCCTATATTTGTAAGACGTGGTGGAGAGATGGAATGGTTGATTTTTAAAAAAGTTGATCTATTAGTGTACAGTGTCCTCAGAAAGCTAGTTACGGTGATGGGAAACCCGATATCTGATAGCTTTTTATGCGTAATGTCCAAGTTAACGGTATCGAATGCAGAGTAGACATCAAGAAAAGCAGCCATAGTATACATGTTTTCAGTAAAATTTATTAGTATGGATGAGACTAAGGCAGTTATGGCATCTTGAATTGATTTTGATTTTCGAAATCCATACTGAGATGTTCATGAAAATTTCTTTCAATTGTACCCATTTACTGGGCTGGAACTGATCGAACTCTTGCAAAGTAAACTTAAAAACAAATCCTCTAGTGGTTTTGACGAGATACCTGCATTTTTGGTGAAAAAAGTTTTACCTTTTATAATCAATCCTTTAACTTATCTCACCAATTTGTCTTTTTGCAATGGGGATTTTCCTAATTACTTGAAGACAGGCAAAGTAGTTCCCATTTTTAAAAAAGGAGATCCGAAACTGGTCAGCAATTATAGGCCTATAACAATTCCCAGTATATTTTCAAAGGTATTTAAGTATGGATATTTAAAGAGATTAAATGGTTATCTAAAAAACAATAATATCATAACCATAAATCAACATGGATTTCAAGAAAATATTTCTACTAATACTGCAGTCCATGCATTTTATGCTCATTTAACCAGTTTGATTGATGCAGGCGAATGTCCTATTGGAATATTTTGTGATCTTAGTAGGGCATTTGACTGTGTCAACCATGAAATATTATTTAAAAAACTAAAACAGATAGGTATTACAGGAAACTCTTTACAGTGGATTATGTCATTTCTAAACAATAGACAACAATATGTGAGCCTGCAGACGAGGATCGAGGATTGTGTGACCAGTTGTAGATCTAGTCTTGTTACTACAAACATGGGTGTTCCCCAAGGATCTATAATAGGACCAATTCTCTTTGTAGTCTACATTAACGACATCGTACAAGTAGACAGAGCGGTAAATTTCACTATATATGCGGATGATACGTCAATTATTCTATCTAACAAATCCAACGTAATCCTATAACATCAATGTAATGATTTTCTTTCATCTTTATATTCTTGGTTTTGCGATAACGCGTTGCATCTTAATGCAGAAAAAACGCAAGTTATACATTTTCACAATAAACAAAAATACTTGGAAAATCTTCAGCTTATTTTTAACAACATGCAAATAGCTACGGTGTCGTCAGGCAAGTTTTTGGGAATAACGATTGACGAAAGTTTGGATTGGAAGTTGCATTGTGGAGCGGTTGTTTCGAAGTTGAGTTCCATTAACTATCTAATTAGAAATTTAAAATATGTTCTGACAGAAAATCAGCTAATTATGATTTATTATGCACTCGTAGAGTCCAGGCTAAGATACGGGATATGTTTTTGGGGTATGTCTGGTTATGCAAATGGTATTTTTGTCATACAAAAGAAAATATTGCGTTGTGTCTCTGGTGTCTCCCGACTAACTAGTTGTAGAGAATATTTTAAAAAATATAAAATTTTAACATTGGCGTGTCTATACATTTTTGAATTATGTATTTTTATTTTTAATAACTTACATCAGTTTAAAACGAGTGGTGATATGCATAATTTCAATACTAATATTGTAATAAACTTTATATACCATTTTCAAAAGGTAACATTAAATTTAAATCGCCCAGGGTATACAGACTACAGGTGTTTAATCATTTACCTACAGTTGTAAAGTCCACTAGTTCAATAAATGTATTTAAGAGGAATCTTAGGCAATTTTTATGTGAAAAAGTGTTTTATACAGTCGAAGAATTTTTTAGATCTTAGATATTAGCTGTATTTCATTTAGCTTTTATATTCATTTCATGTCTTGTTTAGTCTAGTTCAGTGTTTAGTTTTTAGCAATGTATATTTATGACTAATTCTATACAAACTATGTTTGTCAGAAAGAAAATAAAGAATTTAATTTTAATTTAATTTAATGTTGAGAGAATATGTTCTTGCTCTAACCAATGTTCAATTCTATATTTTATTAATCTTTCTAACGTCTTTATGAAGCAAGAGACTAAGGATATTGGTCTATATGGTCTACTGCAATTATCCGGTTTCCCAGCTTTTTTGATAGATATTAGAATATATTCCTTCTTCTAGCTGTCTGGAATTTGTGACGTATCATTCCAAATGTCATTAAAAGTATTTAGTAATGATATTTTATAGTGATGAGGAATATGGTATATCATGGAATATGAAATATTGTCTTTACCTGGAGCACTGCTATTTTGTTGACTAAGTACTCGATATAACTCCCACATTTTAAATGGTTCTTCTAAGCCAAACCTATCTCTTGACACTGTTTCGCTGTATTCTGGAAAATGTTGTGAAGGTACCCACTGTGGAGATATTTGTTTATGAAATTCATCTAGCCAGCTAAATTCTGGATCTATTGGAATCTTGTTGGACTGTTTGCGGTTTTTAAAAGCGTTTACTTTCTTCCATACTTCACTGATTTGTGTTTCTGAATTTAGGCTTTCGCAGTATTCTACCCAATTCTGTTTTTTTCTTTGTTTGAAAAGTTTTTTTTCGACAGCGTCAAGTCTCTTAAATTCAACTAAATTATCTCTTGTTGGAATTTGTTTATATTTTCCATATACAATTTTTTGGTTATCAGCGGCGCTTTTGCAACTTTTACACCACCATTGGTTCGAAATTCGTCTCTTATGTATTCCGTTAGATGAAAACTTTGGTATTGCTTAATTGGCTGCTTTATTATTGTTTACTATTAGAATTTGATAGTTTCCAGGAGAATTTTTAGCTTCTAGTACAGATTTAAGATGTATTTCTTCGCATCTTAAGTTTGATTTTAATAAAATGGCAGTTTAGCTAAATTTACTTTATTAGCTACTGCTGAACGACAGTTCCATTGCAGCAAATTTATGTTTGCGTTTGTGTCTGCGAATTTAAAGAAAAGGTATGGTTTACGTGTTTACTAATTAATTCATTACACTATTTTAGATTTTGATACATCGTAATTGCTTGTTTGTTTTATATTACTTATAATATTGAGAACTACTTCTAAAACTAAACTTATTGTTGCATTTAATTCCTGAGTTTTTTAAATAACGTTGGCTACTAAAAATTCCCCCTGAGACAAAAGAGGTGTTAGGTTGTGTAAGTATTTCTTTTCTTGAAATTTCAATAGGATCAGAGCTGGTTAGCCTGTGCCTTTTGTTTGGGTTTGAAGTTATAGGGGAAGAAAACATATAATAAGTAAAACTTTTATTATAGGATTTGGGTTGTAAATTGGGGGACTGTGAGTACTAAGGTTGAAAGAAAGGATACTGTATTGTACTAGAAGGGGTAGGTCCAGATTGAAGCCGTTGGGAATAATTTTTCGAGGATATTTGACCACTTTCCATGGCAGATGTATGATGGTATTATGTTTGTGTACGTATTTCTTGGGACCTGTTTATTTGCATCAAGGAAATTAATATTGCAATAGCTCATGGTTTGCTTTACAATTTTTTGTCTTTTAAATTCTAGGCAAACAGACAAATTAGTAGTAAGATGACTTCCTTGACAGTTAAAGCAACGTGGTATGTAATCTGAAATATTACAATCTTGTGTGGTATGGGAGTCCTGACATTTGCTGCATCTTGGTTTATTTCGACACTGACCTCCCAGGTGACCAAAATGGAGGCAGTTATAACATAATAATACTTTCTGGTTATACGTATCTACTTCCTTGATAACTATATTAATAGAAATATATTTTGGTAAGATTTGTGATTTAAAAATAACAATTCAAGACTTTGTGGGTACAATATCTCGTACAGTACAGTATCTCGTTCATAATTTCTTTTACTTTTTAATTTTTTTATATTTAAATAATTTCATTGCCTTTTGCCTTTGACAAAAAACGATATTTTATTAAAATTTCGATTTTATCTAATAAATAACAATTAAATAGTAAACAACGATTTAATTTGATAAAATTTGTGTGTGCAATCATAAAAAGCTTTCAATATTTTTGTTTTTGGTGCATTGAATGACAGCCGAAATGAACCAATATCGCATCGTCTCAATTAGTGGTCAGCGTGCATTAAAAAAACTTTTGTATACTTTCCGCAACTCGTGAATATGCATTGCTGTGCACAAACTGTTTGGTGCACGGAGAACATTTCTAGATTCTAAAACGCAATAAAACTTATTTGTTGGTTACGCAGTAAATAACTTTTGTTTTGAAATAATTTTTTATTTACCTTTTATTTTGTGATTAGTGATATTGCATAAAAATATATTATGTAGTCGACCGTTACTAGATGGAAATTGATTCTATCTAGCAATAAAACAATTAGCAATAAAACAACTAGCAATAAACAGAAAATTTTTATTTTCAACACTTCGATAAAATTTATTTTACTTTATTATCGAAACAGCTGTAGTGATAATAAATTAGAAAACACTTTGTGAAAGTATTGAAAACAAAAGTTTTAAGTGTTTTATTGTTAGCAAAAGTATATCATCATCATCATCATGCAACCTCTTCTGTCCACTGCTGGACATAGGTTGGTGGTCGCCCTCTGCTGAGTTTGTCTTCTCGTGGGCGCCAGTAAATTAGTTTTCTGGTTCATCTTGTGTCTTTAAGTCTCGCTATGTGACCTGCCCAATTCAATTTCAGCTTGGCTATACCTTTGACGACATCACTGATACCTGTTCTTTTCCTTAAGTCTTGATTTCTTATTTTATCTTTTTTTGTCACTCCGAGAATTGATCTTTCCATGCGCCTTTGTGCCACTCCCATATTTAGTGCTGTTGTTTTTGTGAGCGTGAGAGTTTCTGCTCCGTATGTCATAATAGGAAGAACGCATTGGTCAAATGTCTTTCGCTTCATAGCTATCGGGATGTTGCTCTTAGAGATGTCTCTTAGTGAACCATACGCCGCCCAAGCAAGTGTTATTCGTCGTTGAAATTTGCAGGTCTGGTTGTCCTTGCCTATTCTGATTTCATGACCAAGATATATGTACTTTTCTGTCAATTCTACCACTTGATTTTGGATGATTAGGTGTTCGCTGGGAACTAAATTTGTCATAAACATAAATTTGGGTTTACTGATGTTCATTTTTAGACCTATTGTTGAAGATACGTTTTTTAATTCTTGTACCATTTGTTGTGCAACACCCAGATCTTCGGTTATAAGTATTATGTCGTCGGCAAAACGCAGGTGATTGAGCATTTCTCCATCTATTTTTATTCCTCTATTTTCCCACTTTAGCATTTTAAAGGGGTTATTGGAGGACCGTTATAAATAATTTAGGTGAGAGAGTGTCTGACACCTCGCTTGATATGAATTTCTCTGGTGGTATCATGTAGTTTTACACGCATTGTGGCGTTTTGGTATAATGTTTGTACTAGCTTTGTGAGCCGGTAATCTATTCTACTATTGTTCAGAGCAGTTATAATGCTGCCTAATTCCACAGTGTCGAAGGCTTTGTGAAAGTCTACGACGATAAGTACCAGTGGTCTGTTATGTTCTAGCGATTTTTCTATTAAGGTTTTTACTGTTTGCAGGTGATCGTGTGTTCCGAATTTTGAGCGGAAGCCAGCTTGTTCTCGGGGCTGGTAGAAATCTAACTTTTTCTCTAGACTTGCCTTAATTATTCGAGTAAACATTTTATAGATGTGGTTCAATAAGCTGATTAGCCCATAGTTTTCTAGGTACGCCTTGTCTCCTTTCTTGTTTAGGAAAATTGTTACTGCATTGTTCCATGTTTTTGGTATGCAACAATCTGTTAGATAAAGGTTAAATAACTTGAATAACGTTCGCAGCATGGCTTCATTCAAAAATGTGTAAGTACATTTCAATAAATCATTTTATTAATTAAAATCATTTTATATAGTTAAACATATATTACTAGTATGAAAATAATTTTATATATATATCATAAATATAATATTATATTTTGATAGGTCGTTAACGACCCGTTGGGTACATGACAATTTTGTTTTAGTAATAAACCATTATCTACTGCAGAAATTCTGGAGGAAATAGAAAAAAATTGAAAATGGTGAGAATATACCGGATGATATATATATTTTGCCTCCAGATAATAATGGCTGGTTAGCCGATTCGAATTCTGGAGACGAGTAATGTAATGATCCAAATAGACTAAATAGAGGTCAATTACATGCCCATGCTGAATTACAATTTCAGAATGATGAGGAAAACATAGAAAATGAAGTTCTTTAAGAATCATCTGATTTTAATGTAAACATCGAACAAAAAAAATAAAGAAAATGTCACGCAAATGGTCGAACATGATAAATTTGCCAACATTACATGCCGATTCCAATCTACCGAGATTACCAGTTTTAACACTTACTTCTGAAAGTAACCCAGTTGAATTTTTTGAATTGTTTGTGAGCAGAGACATAATAGAGTATTTAATTAAAGAAACAACAAATTATGCTGCCTCGAAAAATCAAAATATTTCAATTGAAATTGACGAATTTTATGTATTCTTGGGAATTTTAATTTTAAGTGGTTACGTTCAATTACCAAGGCAAAGAATGTATTGGGAAAACTCCGATGTTACACATAATATTTTAGTAACGAAATCTATGAGACGCAATAGATTTGAAGAGATATTTAGATTATTTCCTGCTGCAGGCTGGAGACTTCCTTTCATCGACAAATTAAATATAAAGTTTTTAAGGTTTGCACCCATTGAAAATCAAATTTCTATAGACGAAGCTATGATTCCTTACTTTGGTCGTAATGGGTGGAAACAATTTATTCGTAGCAAACTAATAATATTTGGCTATAAAGCATAGGTAATGGCTTTATCAAATGGATATTGCCTAAATTTTGACATATATCAAGGCCAAAAATCAACAACTGGTGCTGATACAAAGAGTGGATTAGAAGAAAGTGTGGTGTTGACCTTTGCAGAGATTTTGCGAAACACATACAAAGATATAATTTTCCTTCTATTTTGATAACTTCTTTACGAGCATATATTTGATATCATCAATTGCAGAAATGGGGTTTAGTGCCACTAAACTGTACTCGAAAACAAAACAAAAAAGTGCCCTTTAGAAGATAAAAGAAGTATGACAAAACAACCTAGAAGACATTATTGTAGCTCTTTTGACGACAGCACTAAAATTGCGGCTGTAAATAGAAAGATAATAATGTTGCCACCATATTATCTAATGAGCATGGAATTGAGTCAATCCAAAAAGCAAGCCGATATTCAGCAAAAAAAAAAAACAAAAAATTCAAATAGATCAACCATTTGTAATTTTGCAATACAACAAATTCGGCAGCGTACTGTTTTTTATTGGGAGTTTAATTTAACACTTGGATTTCCACTTCGGGAATCGTTTTATATAAATAAAATTTATTATTGTTTCGTATTTTAAGCACGATTTCCGAATTGGAAATCTAAACATTAAACGATTCTTATTTTAAAGTCACATTGTGCCTTATTCCCAATAAAAATAATAAACTGCATTGTGACGTCACAATAAAAAAGCTTCATACAAAACTATTTGGCGACGCCGTGTTGTCAAAGTAAGGCACTTTGATTTTAATACTTTGGTAACGAGCAGAATAAAACTAGTTTGTAGACCGAGCCACTGGGTTCGTGGAGTGGTCTTTCATAAAGAATAATAAATAAAGACAGTACTAGTAGAGCATTACGAAGGAGTAGGTGTATTATATTAGATTTAAACTGGATGAAAAGTTACGTCTTTTAATTAAAAATAAGATATTATTTGGTATTTTACAAATAATATCTTTAAAACCATATTTTCGTTTAGATTTTTTGGAGGTAGTAGGTGTTAAAATAAAAATAAAATCTATAAAAATAAAACAAAAAAAGATAAAATTGGTATAAAAGTATAAAATTTGTTATATAAAAAGGAAATCAAATAAAAAATAATTCCAACACTACTGTTTGAAATAAAAATAATTCCAAACAATTAGAAATTCTAAACCAAATAAAATTCTTAGGTAATTAAATGTTCACACAGACCACCAAATTGTAAGGAACAGTAACCAAATATATTATACAACGCATTTCTCGTGGAGTTGATTTCATCTGCTGATATGTTTTGGCTAACTTGGATTATCTTTTCCTTCAGTTCCTCCAAGTTGGGGGCTTGCTCGAACTCATGCCTGTATAATTTCGTTTTTAGCATCCTCTAAAAATAAAAATTTAGAGGATCGAAGTCGGGTGAACGAGGGGGCCATTTTATTGTATTGTCCATACTAACGACACATTCAGCAAAAAATAACGCTAAATAGTCTCTGTCGGCTTTTGCATTATGTGCAAGACAGTCGTCTTGTTGAATCCAAATTTCGTGTAAGTTAATTTGAAGACGTTGAAGTGCAGGAATATTTTGATTTTGAAGTAATTGTAGATATTTGACTGCGTTTAAATTACATTCAATGAAAAAAGGAACAGTAATAATGGTCTCTCAAAATTCCAGTCCAAACATTCAACTTTTGTGGATACTGCGTACGCACAGACACACTCAAATGCTTATTCTCCTGAGACCAATAACGTACAACGAATGGATTATGTTTCTTGTGAATTGTGAAGGAAGACTAATCTGTAGACTCAACAAAATATTTTTTAAAAAATTATTATTTGCATGGCATCTCTCCATCATAATTTCACAAAATTTCATCCGTTTAAATTGACCATCAGGGAATATTTCTTGAGTTGTCTGCACTTTAAAACAATGGTAATTGTTTCTTTTCAAAATCTTCCTCACTGTTGTTGCATTCAAATCAACTTCATCTGCAATTTGTTAACTTGAACACGATGTCGCTTCAACCAATGCACAAACTTAAATTTTTCTAATTTCTCGTTCTTGAGAAATTGTCTTTTCGCGAGGTTAATCTGATAGACAGCATTTTTTACATCTGCCATTAGTACAGCTAAACTTTTCAAATTGATGAATAATGGCCAATACAGTTTTTCTATAGGTATTAGCCTATTTTCAAAAGCCATAATAAATAAATTAAAATAATAAAATTAAAAATTAAATAAATAAATAGTTTTTTGTTCTGAGTTACCCCCAAAGTACCATGTTATTATTTGTACCCGTTCTGATGTTGTATAAACAGTCGGCATATCCAATTTTTATCTTCACACTTACGCAGTTATATAGCATAGCGTTCGGCCTGTCCCGTATGCAGTTTATCATTGAAGATAATGGACGAATGGCGATGTTGTCAAAATTATCTTGTGTTATTGGAAATTAGGTCACAATTGCGTCAAATAAAAATGCGAATCTGTAAATCTCTCATAGATTTAAGAAATTTTGTACCATTATTTGTGTCAATTAGTATTTCATTTTTAATAGTATCATCCAGTTTTGAATGGCAATATAACCGAGCCACTGATCGCCAATTTTTTAAATCAATTCAATGTTTCAATTCAAATATGTAAGAAGACAATCCTGCCGTTGTTTTGTGCGTATAAGTTGGATCAGAAATAATCATCTGGAGTTCACTGATGGGCGTGCATGAGGAATGTGGAGGGGAGATCAAGGTTAAATACTATTGTTACTTTTGTCTATTCGCTGAAAATATGATTTTATATCTGTGTTAGATATCCTGTTAAATTATACTATGCCGACCATAAACTTTTACCCACACTGTATATCCCTATAATATATGCAATAACTTAGAAATTATTAATGATACTGAAAGAGATTAGATCAGCTTAATAGACTACAAGCCCATAGAAGATTTTAAGTGGGTCATTTAACCCGGCGTAAATCACATAAATCAATAATACATAATATTTTGTTGTTCTATTTCTGGATTAGGATATTAAGTCAAACTCCCAATTGGGCACATTTTATTATGGTTATAGTTTTCATCACCTCCATGATATATTTTATTTGCTATTACTGCGTTACGAAATTTTTTTGTTTGCTGTTATAAAATCTTCTGATTTCGAACGATGTGTCCCGCTTTGTCCTGTGGGGACTTCCCAGTGTATTACCTCCTTGATAGTAACTTAAACCTAGAATTAGTTTTAAAAGCTTTTCGCATTTGAAGCTAAAATCTCCCATTAGGAAGGCTATGTCTTGTTTTTTTTTTAGATTTTTTATGATATCGTCTAAATGTTGGTGCTTTCTGCTCTCGAAGCATAAACCTGAATGTAACTTAATATTTTAATCTAAAACATGCGCACTTCTGATACAAATAAACATTCAACGTTTTTCATATTAAATAAATCTTATGTGTTTTATATAGCCTCTTTATAGAACTTATTTTAAAAGTTTGTTAAATTTTTGGAAAGCATAAACCACTTCCAAATTTTTAAAATATTTTCTTCTTTTAGCACGTGCCCCGCTAAGCGATATGCTTAATTGGAAAATTTCATTTCCCATTTACACTACGTGATAAATGTATGTGTTGAAATGCTGTCGTTTCCAAATTAATCCTCTACCAGAAAAGCCACTTTTTCATTAATTATAAGCTGAAACATCATTCAACAACACTCATGAAATCGAACAAAAAACACCACCCTCGGAATTATTTCCTGATCTCGATTTTAAAGCTTTTAACTTTATTTAATTTTATGTAAATTTATATATAAAAATTAATCGGAGCTTAAGTTAAAACAAAATTAAGTAAGAAAAATATAGAAATATAATATTTGTTTAAAAAATGTAGCGTTTAAAAATTGTTCATCTACTGCAACTTTAATAGTAATATGGTAGAAAGGCTTACAAAAACGTGGAACATGTAAACATGATGAGCTCCTAGTCAAGTAAGTCGTATGCTCCTTATCGTATTTTCTTCAATTAATAATCATTCGTTAATTATGTATTGGGGATAGGATTGTACATATATCTGATAGAAGAATCTATTGCAACTGACTGAATGACTGATGTCGATGACATTTAAAAAAGAAATGAGTGGATCTTCTCATATAAAATCTAATTTATTCTAACTGTAACTCATTGTAGAACTTGATTTATGTTTCAGATTTTAGTTAAGTAACATACGTACAAGCGGTAAAAAAAGCGGTAAAAAAGGTTTTAAAAATAAGAATATTCCACGGCGACAAAAGAGTATGAACGGTTATTACCGTCTTCTCTGCTAAAGAATTAAGTTTCAGATGAGACATTCAGAAAACACAGTGTTTTAGTATGTTCTAAAAGATTTGTACAAACAGCATGCAGTTTGTCACTTTCTATTATATCTACAGGGTATGACAGTTCCTTAAGATATAGTCCATATAAAGACAGACCCTTGACAAAAAAGAAGAAAAATTAAAGAACTAGAACGTTCTAGACAATATCGAAATATCCCAAAATGTCTTATAAGTAGACTTAGGTATATATTCAAAATGCATATATTAAATATTTTGCATATTCTTTGCAAATATGTGGGGATTTTGCATATTTAATCCGGTATTAAAAGGGTGTTCCAAAAGTTTATTAAGTGGGTAGTAATAAAATTGTCCTTTTGCAAATAATTTTGTTCGCAAGAGGGAAAGTGAAAACATAAGCATTGTCAGTCGAATTTTTTTAATTTGTTAACTATTTATATATTATTATAATAATAATAATTTGTTATAATTTAAATATAATATCAATATTAGTGACAGTGACTGCCTGTAACAATCGTGCAGTTACTTAAACGGAATTTTTTCTATTGATGACTTTGTTTAAAATTATAAAAAAATTGATTTCAACGGTAGTTATTTATATTTAAGAATGTATGTATTACATTTTACAGGCGAAAAAAATTTCAGGTAGAATATCATGACAAAACTGCATCACATTTAGCCAAAAAAGACTAAAAAACTATATCTGGGGAAAAAAATCAAGTTTTGGTATCTACGAAACGGAACGAACAAGATAATTTTAATGAAGACTTCTGTCATGTATACTTCAAATATACTGCTTTAAAAACAATTCAATAAAACCATAACTTGTTTAACTAAATTAAATATCTCAAGTAAAAGGAAACAGAAACCATGTCAACTCGTTGTACTCTTTAGTAACAGATAATATGAATACTAATAATAGTGACAATTACTTCTACGTATGTTGACGAAACTACGGATTCGTCAGGAATATATGTCGCTCATTTAATAAGTAATAGGACTTTAAATAGAAACCATGTCAACTCGTTGTACTCTTTAGTAACAGATAATATGAATACTAATAGTAGTGACAATTACTTCTACGTGTGTGTTGACGAAACTACTGATTCGTCAGGAATATATGTCGATCATTTAATGATTGGTATTATAAATCATCGGATCTTCTCTTCTCATGGCGCCGTCTCCTTTCGAAGGTTGGCGATCCAAATGGCAATTGTAGATTTAGAAACTGCTGCGCGAAAGATTTCTGCGGTTAAGCGGTCGAACCATCTCCTCAGGTCTTTCAGCCACGAGTTCTGACGTCTTGCTACTGATCTTTTGCCTGTATTTTTCCTTCCAGTATAACTTAAAGTAATTCGTATCTTTCGCCTCTCAACACATGACCCAAGTATTGCATTTTCCTCTCTTTGATTATTCTTAGTAATTCTTTTTGTTTCATGGTAACTCTGTGTATTCATGGAGTTGTCAGCATTCATCTGTATATATATCTCAAGGCATCTATTCTTTTTTCGATTTCAGAGTCCATTGTCCAACTTTCACAGCCATACAGCAAGACAGAAAAATTGGATCTTACCAAAATCCTATCACATGAAAGCAACTATAAAAATCTAACTCTGCTACAATAGTACGTTTTGTACAAGAAGAAATATCAAATTTTTTTCTTTCTACAGCTCTTCCTAGCCATAAATTATTGCTCTTTTATCCGATGCTACACCATATATGGTCAAGTTAGAAAAAAATTTTTTATACCAACTTAATACGAGAGATAAAATTACAAAAAATTCTCTTTTGTAAACTCCCCGATATCCAGCATTAAAATATATTTTTTAAAGCGTCTGTAAGAATTCAAGTGTTTAAAGAAATGCTTCCAAATATTCCACTTCCACCGATATTCTAACATGATGGAAAACGTAGTTGGAAGCGGGTTTTTTTTCATTCGGACTTTTTCGTAGATAAAAAATATAATTGAGGCTTGAACGGATGAAAGTTCCCAATCTCTGCTAGATGCTAAACAAATTTTTAAAAAACAACGTTATTCAGCAGCAACTTTAATTTTTTAAATCAAATGATAAATTCGCATGTTAATTTGTTTCTAGAAACTATAATTCAATTAGAATCATTTAAGTTGTACTTGATAGAAAGTATTATCTTAAGAAAGAAATTAGATCAGCTTGTCAAAATGTTAAAGAGACAACTGGAGATGGTTTTCAGAAATTTACTAAAGTAGCTGACGTTTTGTTGGTAATTTTTGCGAAGAGATAGACATAGAAATATTTTTGTAAAGTTAAAATATGCTTCCATTACTTCCGTTGATGTAGAAAGGACTTTCTCTATCTACAAATATATGTACACAGATAGAAGCCATAAGTTTTTATTGGCAACTTTTGAAAAATATTTGGTCATTTATTGTTTCTTTATTTATTTGTATATTATTATTGTATTTGGTATTAATTTTATGACCATTTCTACCAACAAAACTAAATGTATGATAATAGCAAAAGATCCGCTCAGATGTAAGCTAGTGGTTGAGAACAGGTCAGTCCCTCACGGGCTCTCCGAGAGCTTAGTGCTCTCAGGGCTCTGCTTCCTGCATTTATTTTCCATACTCTGTGGCTGAGATTTGTTTCAACTTAACTTGGTGTTTTAATTTTCAACGAAGAAATTGTCATGTAAGAAATATTTTGCCTTTTTCAAGGCAAGACACTGAAGATAAATATTTTCCAAGTCCATAACCCGAAAATGGACTTAAGTAGAGGAGCTCTCGACAGTATATTCGAACCCCTCTACAGAGCACCCGGGGATATCAGAAGGTGTATAGACCCGTATTTGTTCCTCCGAGGTGACAGAACAACCCCATAGAACAGGTGATGCAATTCAGATATCTGGGCATAGATATATCAAGCAGACACGACACAGTAAACGACCTAAGGAATCAAATCAACAAAGCATCCGCATTTTCGGGATGTCTGCGGGAGATAGTCGGGTCAAATTCGTATATGCGCACAGATAGTAAAATTAGAATCTACAAGACTTGCATACGACCGATCATGACATAAGGCATAGAATTGTGCGAAGATACCAACAAAACGAAACAGATGCTAAGGGTTGCCGAGATGAAAACCCTAAGAACAATAGTGGGCAAAACAAGAAGAGACAGAGTGAGAAAGTGCAAAATTCAAGATAATATAAGATGGGGAAGGCAGCGTAAAAGGATGTGGTACAGTCATGTAAAAATGGATGAGAATAGACTCCCAAAAATTGCCCTAGAAAACAACCCGCCCGGTTCAAGACCTCCAGGAAGACCACCTAAAAGATGGAGGGATAGTTGTCAATCTATCTCCCAGGAAATTAACCAGAGGCAGCTTCAGAATTAAACAGATCGAAAGATCTCTAAGAAGTAGAAGAAGAAGAGGTATTAATTTTAAGGAATAGTATTGTACTTTTTTACTACTTTCATTACAATTATTTATTCGTACAGTACAATTTCCTACTTAGTTTTTAAATTTATTTACATTGTTTTTAATTATTAAGATAAACAATAATTAGTATACCAATATTAAATATGTATTTCCATTGACGGTAAGCATATTTTCTAAAAAAAATGCATACTTTCTAAAAGAAATGCATATTTATTGCAGATTGTTAAGTAAATTATTAGTTTAGGTACTCTACTAATATTTGGAGAGTGAGTGAATGTATGTAAACATTGTAGTAGTAATAGGGTGTTTGAATAGTTTTATCATTCATTCAGTATTTTTAAGACGTATTGTAATATTGTTTTCCGCCTTGATTAAAATTAATTATTTAGGTACTGGCAGCCCCCTGTAGTAAACTACCTATTGTATATTATAGATATACATACATAAAATTTGCAAAAAATAAATGTAAAATGTCGAGAATGGCATAAAATCTTTTGAAAATCGGGTATTCCCAGACGCTTCATTAAAAAAATTATGATTCTATAAAGATAAAAGGACGAAATCCTTGCTAAAATTTTCAGGATTGTTGAGTACGTTCCCCATTATTTAATTGAGAAAAGTTAGACAACTTTTATATGAAACGGCCGACATTTAATTAAAAAAGCCTAGATTATTTTAGCTTCTCAAATTAGCATATTTTTTCACTTTTCCTCCTCTCCTTTATTAAGGAAACTTCTTAATTTTTTGCTTCCTGGTGGTTGCCGAAAATATGGGCTCTTATAATTACTCAAACAATTCTTAGATACGCAAAGAAAAAATTGCTTTACATAAAAATGACGTAAATATGCGACAAAATGGTGATATCAAAAACATTAAGATATTTTGGATGGCTGAAAAAATTTTAAAAAATCTGTATAGGCCTTTGATGCAAATACGTAAAGTATAATAATTTTTTATTTAATATTATTTTTATTCAATATACTAGTATTTATTTTCTAAGAGAAATCATTCAGGGTGGCCCATCCTATTAAACGCCTCGATCTCTGTATGGAAAATATCCAAAGTTTTTTCTTCATATAAATATACAGGGTCATTAACACTACAATTTAAAAATAATATGAATTATACAGGATGCTCCAGAGTGGTTTAGTAAAGTTATATTTTTTCTTATGGGACACTCTATAGTTGATGACATTTTTGAATCATCCTTATAAAATAAGCTATAATTTTATAAGGTTTCCCTATACATAAACATAGGCTGTTTTTTTTTATTTGGATTTTTCTAAAAATGTAAGTAAAATGTAAAAATGTTTTTAAAAAAATTAAATGTATGCTACAAATCTAAGAATCGGTGACAAATTTTTTCTTGGGTTTGTCATATAATTTAATGTTTATGTTGTTTTATATAAAAATAATTTTTAAATATTAAAACTTATTCTAAAGAAAAAAGAATTGATGTGATTTTTGTTATTGGTCATTGCAATAACTCTGTTTATTGGATCTAGATTTTATGGCCAAAAATACTTAAATCGGGAGAAGTCTAATAGACGTACTTTTGAAAAACTACTAGAACAGTCTAGAGCTAGAAAAACGAAGAATATAAAAAAATTGTACATCCTTAAGCTGTTAGACGATTATAATAACTAATTTAAAGTTATTGGCTCACTAATTAAAAATCCACATACAATTCATCGCGTCATTTGAGAAACTAGAATACGTAAAATCAGTATTGAACGAATAATACAAAAATAAAAATTTCATCCCTATAAAGTACAGTTGCATCGAAACCTATATCAACTAGATTTTCAACAAAAAATAGATTTTTGTGTATGTTTATTAGTTATGGATAATGCCACTGAACCTCTAAAAATCATACGAAAAAACCAAATTTTTCAGAAAATGTCAATTTTAGGACGCTTAAAAAGATGCGAAAAAGTTTACCAATTTTACCCTCAGGCTTTCTCCTTAAACCCCCCTCTACGAAAACGGAAAAAATCGATTTACTAAGAATATATACGCCAGAGAAAAAAATATTTAAGATAAAATATGTAGCTAAGACAATTTTGAACAAAAATGTTCTTAATTATTTTTTTGTACAATCAACCGTTCTCTCAGAAACAACGCTTAAAGCAATCGGCAATTTTTAATGTAAGTCAAACCAATGGTATTGGGTATCGGAGACCAAGATCCAGCAGGAAAGGAGTCAGGGCTTTTCAGGTCGTCAACCAGGGAAATCCCTACCAGAAAAAGAAAAAATCAGACCGTCAATTTAAAATTGGAACGTGGAATGTGACTAGCATGTTCGAATCCGGAAAAACACACAATGCAATTCAAGAAATGAAAAGAATTAACATTAATATTTAAGGAATAAATGAAACCCGATTGATAGGAAATGGAAAATGTAAAGCTAAAGACCGTACGATATACTTTTTGGGTAATAATGACACACAACATCGACATGGCGTGGCAATAATACTGAACAATGAATTCTCACAAAACGTCCAAAATTTTCTATTTTTTTTCTGAAAGAGTTATGCTATTACAACTAAAAACTAAAGACAGAAAAATAAACAGAATTCAAGTCTATGCCAGGTCCCTTAAGCTAGCGGGGACACATGAGCGGAATCCAATTTAACCTACGTAATATTTTTTCACCAATTTTTCACTAATTTATTACCACCCTAATAATTTTTCACCACCAAACCACCCTTAAGGGGAGCGATTCTGCTGGCTTAAGGTTCAAGCTAGCAGAATTCAAAAAAGAAACTTTTTGTTGATGGCATATTTTTTCACCAATTTTTCACTAATTTATTACCACCCTAATAATTTTTCACCACCAAACCACCCTTAATGGGAGCGATTCTGCTGGCTTAAGGTTTAAGCTAGCAGAATTAAAAAAAAAAACTTTTTGTTGATGCCATATTTTTTCACCCACTTTTCACTAATTTATTACCACTTTAATATTTTTTCACCATCAAACCACCCTTAAGGGGAGCGATTCTGCTGGCTTACGGTTCAAGCTAGCAGAATTAAAAAATATATTCATTCTATACCACAGTCTTCGGCTAGGTTTTTACCAATTTATTACAACTTTAGTAATTTTTCACCCCTTACTAACTTCAATACATTTTTTCGAAAATACTTCAATACATTTACACGGTGTGTGTGTGCGAGTGTGTGTGTGAAAAACACTTCGGTTGTAATAATTGGTATATTTAATTAAAAATTACTACTAAATTTAATTAAATATACCAATCACAACAGTGTTTTACTTCAATGTTCGAGTTTTTTAACTATATGATATACAGCCAACTCACGGGAATGATCCCATTTTAAGTTGTAGAATTTTGTTAAAAAATAGGCAATGTACAAAACAACAATATTGCAATGTTTAGCATATAAAAAAGTTGGTGAAGTTGGTGTTTGTGTAAATTCTAGCATTTAAAGATGTAAACTACTTTCCTTATTTGAATTTCTAGTATTTATGGGAATTATCTTCCACACTGACACATACGGATTTCAAGATTGGAGGGTTATTGGAAAACAGATCCACAATTCAACTTAAAATCTTTTTTGCAGAACATCGGAAGAGATCTTTTTCTTATAATTTTAAGGTGCTTAATCTTCATCCATAATCCAATGGGACCGAATGTTATTCCTGAAGATCGGTTTTATAGAATAAGAACAGTTATAGACTTTTTAATAATAAAATGACTGCTCTGCGTTATCCAGTAAAAGAATTATTGCTAGATGAATCGATGGTACCGTGGAAAGTTAGACTTAGTTTTAAACAATATACTAAACAAAAGACATAAAAGACGATATCAAGGTTAGAATTAATTCGTAAATTAATTTATAAAAAAGCAAAGAAAGACGGAATATCGCACGCGAACATTTACCTATAAATAATTGCTAATAAATCGGACAAACGCGAAACGAAAACGAAAAGATGCAGAGTATGTCCTATCCTAAAAATAAGAAAAAACCCAATTTATGAATGTGTGGATTGTGCCGAGAAACCAGATCTCTCCGTGGGCGATTCTTTCTAACATTTCCATAAACAAAATAAAAGGGTTAATATTTTTTTGTAATAACCTTTAATTTCTACCTATATTCAACTGAAAATGAATGAACAATCGACAAAGAATTAAAATATAAATATCTTTAAATTTTTAAAATGCTGCTAATATAAATTTATTTTACTACGCAAATAATCTATATCAGCTGTTCTGACCAACCGGTAATTTCGGTCTCATTTGAATATCCCTAAAATATTTATATCCTAAATTGTTTTCCAATATAAATTCTTTATGTTATAGGACCTAATCTTAAAATTATGTTTTGACCAATCGTTGATACTCTTCTTATTTAAATAATATTAAAATATTAAATACCTAAATTATTTTTCAAATTTTCATCTACCTAATGAATACAAATCTTTTAACAATAGGTGCGCACGGTCCCGACCCTGCTTTACAATCAGTTAAATAATGTAATAGACGTAATAAAATTATTTCGATTTCAATATTTCTTACCTGGTAATTTATTCTGTGAAATATAAAAATTCCATTGTATTTACTAAAACTCAACTTGATTTCAGTTATTTTATATTCATAAAAGGGACTAACGATTCGATTTCGCTTAGTAATGTAATACGACACGAATCAGAGTCAATTTTTTAAAACAGGTAAAATTTATAGTTTTTGGAATAAAGTGTTTTCATATTTTTAATATTTAAACATTGAAAAAATAAATATTAGTTAGTATAGAATAACATTTGAAAATGTTTTTCAATTAGGGTAGTTGAGAAAAACATGACTAGACTGGTAAAAATATAGTAAAATTCTAGCAGAGCACTCTTGTGTTTTCAAAAAATGTGTATCTAATGTGACGCTAAGCGTCTATATTCTTTGGTTTAGGTGTGAAAAATTACTAGGGTGGTAATAAATTAGCAAAAACTTAGTAGAATACTGAGGTATTTCAAAAATACGTTTTTTTCTTATTTTGCTGGTTCAAATATTCAGCTAGTAGGAAAGTTTTCGAATAGGTTTATGGGAGCAAAATTATCAGGATGGTCAATGTTTAGTATAAACTTTTAAACAAAACACTTTTTTATTTCAGTTATAAGTAGTGGACAGTAAATTAAAAAAAAAATTCTCCTTAAATTTTAATCTTACACAATTATTGACTTTTCACAAGGGGTAGTCAAGGGGTGAAAAATTACTAGGATGGTAATAAATTCGTAAAAACCTAGCAAAACACTGTGGTATAATATAAATATGTTTTTTTAATTCTGCTAGCTTGAACCGCAAGCCAGCAGAATGGCTCCCCTTAAGGGTGGTTTAATGGTGAAACAATATTAGGGTGGTAATAAATTAGTAAAAATTGGGTGAAAAAATATGCCATCAACAAAAAGTTTTTTTTTGAATTCTGCCATCTTGAACCTTAAGCCAGAAGAACCGCTCCCATTAAGGGTGGTTTGGTGGTGAAAAATTATTAGGGTGGTAATAAATTAGTGAAAAATGGGTGAAAAAATATGTCATCAACAAAAAGTTTTTTTTTGAATTCTGCTAGCTTGAACCTTAAGCCAGCAGAATCGCTCCCATTAAGGGTGGTTTGGTGGTCAAAAATTATTAAGGTGGTAATAAATTAGTGAAAAATGGATGAAAAAATATGTCATCAACAAAAAGTTTCTTTTTTGAATTCTGCTAGCTTGAATCTTAAGCCAGCAGAATCGCTCCCCTTAAGGTTGGTTTGGTGGTGAAAAATTATTAGGGTGGTAATAAATTAGTGAAAAATGGGTGAAAAAATATTACGTAGGTTAAATTGGATTCCGCTCATGTGTCCCCGCTAGCTTAAGGGTCCTGTCTATGCCCCTACAGCCGGAAAAGATGACGAAGAGGTGGAATCGTTCTATGAACAAATTCAAGAAGCATTGAAACCTACCGAAGCACTTAACGTCACAATAGTAATGGGTGACCTAAACGCCAAAATTGGAAAGGGTAGTACAAGCAACGTAGTGAAAAATTTTGGATTAGGTAATAGAAATCAAGGAGGAGATAGGTTGATACAATTCTGCCAAGATAATAATGTGATTGTTACAAACACGTTCTTTACCTTATAGACGTTTGTACACGAGGTAATCGCCAAGAGATAATGAAAATCAGATAATGACAAATCAAATAGATTACATAACGATCAAAGAAAGATATCGAAATAGTATTACTGCAGTCAAAACACAACCTGGAGCAGATATAGCATCTAACCATAATCTCTTAGTAGCATATATGAAAATTTTAATCAAAAGAATAGAGAAGACATTAAAAGAAGAAGAACTGATATAAATGCACTAAAAGATCCAAAAATCGGAGAAAATATCAAAGAAAAAATAAATGAACGTCTACACACCGTATAGATTGAAGGTGAATGCAATGAAGAAATTATCAACAAAAACTAGAAAAAATGAAGGCTGACTTAATAAAACCTTCAAAAAAGTATCTACGCAAAACTAAAGAAAAGAAAAAAGATTGGATGCCGGACGAAACACTAAACTTGATGTACAAAAGAAGAGTATACGGCGACGAATTCGAAGAGCAAAAGAAAATTGGTTAAAAGAAAAATGCGATAAAATAGAAATGCTACAAAATAAACATAACAGCTTTAATTTACACAGGAAAGTAAAATTAACTAGAAGACCAGAATACAAACAAAATACTAGTTGACGAAAAGGAAGACACAGTAATGGATACAGAAAATAGAACAGCTTTTTAACGACAAACGAGACAAAATACATAACGAATAAAATTCGTACACTAATTTTCAAAACCAAATACAGATTTTTGCTTTAATTTGTGCCTTCTAAGAATTGCAAGCCAAAACAGATGTTGATAAAGATATTATTAGAGACATGGGAAATCTAAAAATTGCATTCTACAACATATCTCCTTAACTAAGCAAAAATCCTTAACGAATTGGTTTCTAGTACGCGTACAGAGTATATCGGACTAAAAAGAAAAAGACAGTTAAGATTTGATTTCACGTACAGTGCGTCTGTGTATTTAATCTTTGTCTGTGTATCTTATTAAAAATGAACAAGATTTAAACCTAGCAGAACTGAAAAATGAGGTATTGAAATATTATTTTGCCTGTATTCATTTGGTCATTTATTCAGGAAAATAATGTTTTTGGAACATTCCCAAATTTATACACAATTTTGAAAATGAATTTAACTCCAATAAGTATTCTAATTAGTAAAAAAATACCCTTAATCTTTGCATATTTTATTTATTAGTTTCATTTATCAACAAATTTATCAAAAGTATTTATAGGCACCCGTATTAAAAATTATTTTAAAAAAATCGTCATTTTCCTGGTCTATTTCTCTTGTGGTTTGAATTAAATTTTGATTTTGCAGTATGTCATTATTTTTTCCAAAAATCTTGCAATTTTTTATCGACCTTAATTTCTGTTATATTGTGGTTTAACTTTTTTACAATTAACTGTTTTTTCTTCCACTTTTCCCTGCCTTTATTTAAAGTGGTTCGCTTTAACACATTTGTGTTGTTGTTTAGTTGTTTATTTATCTTGAGGTGTTGTACTATCAAACACATTTACTTGTGTTGAACTAAAATACAACCACATTATATCCTAATTAAGGACAGAGTGCATAGTTGCTGTTAATTTTCCCTACATTGGGGCGCAAATATAAATCAAGCGATAAGGTTCATTAGAGTATCCTGTAAAGTTTCCCGTGCATGTTTTCATAACCCAAACACCACAAAGGGAAGTGAGACATTTCGACCAATCGTTTTCTCCCGCTGTTTTTCATTCTTTATAGCCGTAGCTGTCTCGAAGTCGATAGTTGTGCAACGGCTGCGCATATTTTCTGATTTATATAGTTTTAACTGTTTTTGTTTCCTTTCTTTTTATGAATGGTTAAAGGCAAGTGATAAAACAAATAGATATAGTAAAATGGAATATATTTTTAAAAACAATTAAACAAATAGGTATTAGAAAAGAGTTTCGCTGCACAAAAGCTGTTAAATATTTACGTTTGCAAACAATTTGTAATAATTCCTAACGGGACATTGGGAGTATATCGATGAGTTTTTGACAAAACATCGTAAGTGACAAAGCACACATTTTTCAGGAGACGACTTTTTCTTCTACCAAATTTTTGAAGCAAAGCTCCTATACTGGCGTTATATTTTTTTTCTCTGCGACAAGCTTAGGTGCAAATTCAGAGGTAACAAGCTGGAGGTACCGACATATGGGTGATAATGCACCGTTACTCATTAAAGTACTTGGAGTGGTCGTGTGTCTATATCAGAGGTAGTGTACAGCTCAGAAGGTTTCGGAAATTTGCAAAACAAACAACAAAAAAGAAACGATAAAAATGTTGGGCGCCACCTACTTGCGTAGAAAATTGTCGATAAGAGCCGAAAAAGTACAGAAAGAATATCGAAGTCGCTGTGAACTTAACTAGGAGGTACTTGAATTACAGCGCATCTGCGCAGCAATACTCGCATAGACGACTGCAGGAAGTTTGCAGATATATTTTATCATCCAGACGATTTTTTTCGTTATTACATTAACTAACCAAATAAAGCACCATATACGGACCAGAGATGAAGTTCCGGTTTATACCAAGTCATATCGATATCCACACGTCCATAAGAAAAAAGTACGCAAGCAGATCACTTCGATGCTTGATCAAGGAATCATCAGACCAAGTCAATCGCTCTGGTCATCCTCAATCTGGGTCGTTCCAAAGAAAATAGATGCCTGAGGAAAAATTAAATGGCTAATAGTTGTCGACTACAGCAAGGTGAACGAGAAAACCATCGATGACTGATACCCAATTCCAAATATAACAGAAATTATGAACAAACTCAGATGCTGCTAATATTTTCCATATTATTCTGAAGCTATTTTCTTCGTATTATTATTATGGCTTATTCCCATTTAAATAGTAAATACTTTTTCACCCTAGATGTAACCAGCGGATTCCATCAAATTAAAATGACCGAAGAAGATATTTAGAACACTGCATTTAACGTCGAAAATGGCCACTATGAATATCTAAGAATGCCATTCGGACTCAAAAATGCACACTCAACATTCCAAAGAGTAATGGAGAACGTACGAAAAATTATAAAAAAGAAAAAAAATTATAGGAGAATGTTAAGAAAATTTTTAGATATTAATTACAACAAGATTTAAAATACAATTTAACAAATGTGAATTACTGAAGAAAAATGAATGCTTATACTAATATAAAAATTACCACCAATACGTTGTGCAAGGAACACTATTGTTTATAAATACTAAACTAATTAACTTAAAACGTCTAAATAGGTTTTTAAAAACAAAATAGGTTTTTTATAGATATATTACTTTAAATTGTAAATTTTATGATATCGTACTTTCAAAACAAAAGTTACAGTATCTACTATTCTGTAATTTTCAGCATGGCCAGTTAAAAATTCAAACATTCTTATTAAATTTTCTTGTAATCTGCCAAAGTGTTGTACAAAGTAATTTGATATGGCAACCCTGTTAGTGTGACGTTTCGTTTGAAGCGTTTCAAAGTCGAAATTAATGCTATCTATTCATGATAAATATTACCGATGTTTCAGATGTAGCCACCTCTCAACAACCCAAATTGATGGCGGCAGTTAAAAATATAATTCTTGTTTAACCAGATTTTTCACATGTTTAGGAAAAACGGTATTATAAGCTGGAACATAATTTTTTCTTATTGTGGCAAAATTGTACATTCAAAAATTTTTAAAAAATTTAAAAGCATTTCTTAGGATTATATCTTTATGCTTTAAGAAAACTAACAAAATTGTATGTTTGGTTTTCCCCTTTTTATACTTGGAAAAAATAGTTTTTGAGTTTTTTTGAAAATGAAAATATGAAGTTTGCTCAAAATTTGTCAAAATACTTCTACTTGTCACATATACCTTCTCACATGTTTTCAAATTTTTTTAATGTGTAGTTTATCTCTTGTGGGGTGCAAGTACATTTTTAAGAAAATCGTGTGTTGAACGTTTTTATTTTTAATACGTAGTCTTTTCACAATATTAAAATGAATTAAAAATGTAATTTTTTTTTGCTGAAATGTCATGACGCAGTAAAAGCTTCGATTACCACCAGATAATACGCCCTTTGTATCGTATCCACCAGTTATTAGAGTTAAAAAATAGAGCCCAGTAATTTTTTAGATTTTTCTAGTGATTTTTCGGCTTCGTTTCATGGAATAATAAACTATAAACAAATTATAAATTTATAAAAAATAAACAACCACAAAATGAACCAATTACGTCTGGTACCACCACAATAACAACAATAAAAATAAAATATTCACAAAAATACTGTAAAATAAAAACAACGAAACTGTCTAATTAATGCAAAAAAAAACATACATGTGGTTAATGCAATACGTGTAAACAAATAATCTGTCATATTTACAAAAAGAGTTAAATTAGTTAGAGTGCCCGTCGGCAAAAAAGTTTATGATAGATACTCTCTCCAAACTTTGGATATCTCATTAGGCCGAGAATGATACGATTTTCCTCTGCGACTGTTTTTGGTTCTGTGACGTTTTTTCTTTAGTTTTCCTAAAAATTCTTAAGCATCAGGCAGAAAAATCGGAATATAAGGTTCGTTAGACAATACATAAAGTTCTACTGAGAATGAAAGTATAATGAAAAAATTACTTGGTTTTATGAATTTCGTCATTGCGTCATCAGACGCGTTGAATGACCTATATTTATTATCAGAAAATTTTATTTTTGTACTTTTCTTATAATTTTTAAGATGTTAAGGTAAAAATTATAATATTGTCTGAACAAACGTGTTTTCCGATTTTTCTGTCTGATGGATGAAAATTTTCGAAAAAATTAGAGGAAACACCTCTAATAAAATTTCATTCCTCTAAAAAAGAATCCTTTAGATATATTACAAATTTATTTGTTTCTTCACTGTAATAAAATAATCTGCCTCTAATAAAATTCTATTCGGTCATAATAATTTAAGCGATGTTTGTGTAGATTTTCCCTTATAATCAATGTAAACAATCCTGAGAGACGCATAGAGTAACTTGATCGAAAAATTAAATGCGTCGAAAGGGGAAGAAGGAGATAGGAAACTCTTTGAAAGCTGATGAATGCGAAATCGCACACTAGAGTAAATATTTTACCTTCTGCTGGTAGTTGGCTATGAATATATGATACTGGAAAGGCAAAGAGTTCGGGGTAAGACGTCGGAATATATCTCGAGCTGGAAGCAGAAAGAGAGAGAGAGCAAACGTGAGCCCACAACTTCCTGTCAAATCTTTTGATAAACGACTAACTTTGTAACGCCTAATCGATCCCTTACGCTTATACTTTAGAATGTTTACTCTTGTAGAAGTTCGAAAAGTTGCCTGAAATGGAGATGAGTTGCCAGACTATTAGAAATTAAAATCATATGTTTTAAAATAAACTATCCATTTAATGTCTTTCCAAATAGAAATATTTTAGTTTTACCTAAAATATTTTAAAAGAAAAAAGTAGAGCAATGTAAAAATAATAGTCATTTTCTAAAAAAGCCATGGAAACATTTTTGGGATTTATAAGTTATAAAGTTATTTTATATTATAATATACTTACTATTGTATATGTCTAAATTATAACGTAACCTATGATCATCATCATCACGTAGCGCTACAACCCTGGGTAGGTATTGGCTAACTGTACAACTTTTTTCCAATTTGTTCGGTCTTCCATCAAACTAGGGTTAAATGGAATGTTTATTTTTCGGAGATCTGCTTGGATGTTATCTCTCCATCGCATTCTGGGACGTCCGAGTGGTCTTTTGCCCGTGGGAATCTCCTCCCATACCATTTTTACAAGTCTCTCGTTATGCAGTCTGTGCACGTGGCCTGCCCATCTTAGTCGCTGTGATTTAATTTCTTGGACAATATCGGCGTCATTGTAGAGTGCTTTTAATTCGATATTGGTTCTGATCTTATACTGATTTTTACAGGTCTGACGATGGATTTATAGATTATTATCTTTGAACTTCTTGTAAGATTTTTTGATTTTATGAGCTTATCCAGTGCGAATAGACAGCGGTTTTCAGACTGGATTCTGTCTTTTATTTCTTTAGTAACATCGTTGTCAGCTGTGATTACAACCCCCAGATACTTAAAACGTTGTACTCTTTCGAAATTAAAGGTGTTGACCGTCACATTTTTTCCTATTCTGTCTCTTTGTGTCGTTCTATTTATACACATATATTTCGTCTTCTCTTCATTAATCTTCAGCCCTACTTTACTTGTTGCCTCTTCCACCTTGTTGAAGATGTCTTTCGTGGATAGGGTGGAGTCTTCAACGAGATCTATGTCATCTGCATATGTGAGTAATAGCTTGAGATCTTGAACCGATAGCAATTTTGTTTTTATTTCGGCCAACCTCATGGCTTTCTCTAATACAAGGTTAAAAAGTAGTGGAGATAACGCATCACCCTGTTTGAGTCCACGGTTAATGTCAAAGTTGCCAGACAGTTTATTATTTTCACGTACTTTAGATATTTCACCCTCCATATAGACTTTGGTCATCCGAATAAGTTTCTTTAGTAGTGAGAACTCCGCTATGGCATTCCATACTTCTCTTCTTTCTACGCTATCATATACCTGTCGAAAATCTATGAAAATATTGTGTATGAGTCTTTTGAGCATAGTCTACTAAGAATGATATTTGAGAGGGTTTTATATACCGTGTTTAGTAGTGAAATTCCTCTATAAGTCGCGCATTTTGTTTTGTCCCCTTTTTTGTGGATGGGCACTATTATGTTTTCCTTCCATCGTGCTGGTATCCTTTCTTCTAACCATATGTGCGTTATTAGCTGGTGAATTTGGTGATGTAGTGCGTCTCCCCCATATTTCAGAAGTTCTGCTGGTATCTCGTTCATACCCGGCGCTTTGTGATTTTTCTACTTATTTAAGACCTTACTTAAGACTTCTTTGTGTTGTATTTCCTGTATGACGTTTAGAAGGTCCCTAAAATACTCTTTCCATTTTTCAGTTACTTCTTCACCGCCGATTATCATACGGCCTTGATTGTCTCTCAGTGTACGGATGAAATTGGTTCTATGTCCTCTTTTCTTAGAGGGAATTGCTTTATAGAATTCTCTGGAGCCTGGTTTGAGTCGGTCTATCTTCATAGCTTGATATTTTTGTTGTTCATAGTTTCTTTTCTTTGTGCGTATTATTTTTCTTGTTTCTTTTCCGCAGTCGTCATATTCCTTTTTACGTTGGTCTCTTTGCAGTTGTATCCAAGTCTTCCTTGCTGTTTGTCTTTTTTCCAGCTGTTATTGCTATTAAACAGACCCTATTAAAGCTGGCAATGGGATAAGACAGCGAGATCCCTGAGTGTTCTGTTGTTCAACCTGATGATGGATAAAATAATAAAAAAGTAAGTAAGTAACACTTTACCTTATTCAATAATTAGGAGACTTTGTATTAGTTTTGATTCTCCCCGTATATTTAGCCAAGATTACGTGTACAAAAACACAGTTATTTTAAAAACTAAATATTACAAGACGAGTTTCATCTGCAAAACGACACAGGCGTGTGTTTGAGTTAAGCGTAGTGTATCTTATCTTAAGCCACTTTGCTTTTGTCTTGTGAAAAAGACAGGCATGTTCTAGTGCTTCGCTGCTAGATGTTAATGTACCTTATATATTATATTCACCATATCTTGTTGCTGCATTATCTCAAGTACCGTTTACTTGGTAAATACATTTGCTGCAAATTCCTATTTGTTTGTTTAGAACTTTATTTCAGTTTGTGCAGAGATTGAACATTGTGAATTAAGAACATTTTGCATTAGGTATTTTTTATCCGCTATATTCTATATTTGTATATTTGTTAAAGTCAAAAGCAGTTAAACGGAGTTTGGCTTCAGAGGAGGGATGGGTACAAGAGAGGCATTATTTGCGTTGACGGTACTCTTGCAGAAATGTCGGGAATATAACAAGAGTGCGTATGTATGCTTCATAGACTTTAGGAAGGCCTTTGACCGAGTGCAGCATATGAAGTTAATAGATGAATTAACAAACATCAATTTAGACAAAAAAGACATTGAATTTATTAAGGCTATATACTGGAATTAGAAAGCAGTAGTAAAGGTGAACGATATAGAAACAAATAATATACCGATTGAGAGAGGGGTCAGGCAAGGATGCGTCTTGTCTCCGACGCTTTTCAATGTACTCACAGGTCATATTCAGAAAAGCCTTATGGGAAAGAAAAGAGGGAATAAGAATTGGTGGAGAAATCGTAAACATCATGATATTTGCAGATGACAAGGTAATTATGGCTGAGAATATAGAAGAACTACAAACTTTACTAGATGCAATAAATAGTGAATGCATTCAAATGTGACTTGTCATCAACACAGATAAGACCAAATTTATGATAGTATTAAGAAGTCGAATAAATAATGAACAACTAACCCTTGGTGGACAGCAAATAGAGAAAGTGACAAAATATAAATATCTGGGAGCTTACATCAACACAGAATTAGATACAGACCAAGAGATCAGGGTACGAATAGAAATGACAAGGGCAGCGTTCTTAAAATTCAAGCAATTGTTCTGTGACAAAAATCTGAATATTGCGCTGAGACCGAGGTTTGTTAAATGTTACTTCTGGTTCCAACTATTGTACAGGTTAGAAACATGGACGTTAAAAGCGCAAATAGTTAAGAAGCTTGAAGCCTTTGAACTTTGGATATACCGGAGATATAAGAATTCCATGGACTGCCAGGGTCACCAATGAGAAAGTGCTGAGAAGGATAAGTCGAGACAAAAAATTGTTGCGAACAATAAAAGTACGCAAGACTGCAAGAGTCGATGGCAAAAAGGAAATAGGTAGAAAGAGGAAGTCATGGCCGCGAAATATTTGAGACTGGACAAACATGACTGTAGACGAATTATTCCACGTTGCAAAAGACGGAGAAACTTTTAGAAATGTGGTCGCCAACCTCCGTTAATGGGGACGGCATAGGGAGAAGAAGAAGATTTGTTAAATCCGATTGTATTTCACGTGTGTTTTTGTATTAATAATTGTATTAATTATTTGTATACACCGCATTATTAGTTGTTGACAAACTATTGATTTTATTGACATATATATCCATATGTTTATTTTTTTTTTATAATATCATTTCTCTTTATAACGTGGAATATATACAAAATTATTCTACAGCTTTGGGCCTTTCTTTAGAATCGATATTTTTTGAGGAATTCGTTATGCCTACCGTATTTCATAATTCATTCAATGTGCAATATCTTTTTTAATATGTGTAGTATGTTTACGGTTATTATAATAGGTTTGTCGTTTAATTGTTAAATACTTCATCACTTTGTTTATGCCATCAATATTCTATCCTTAAAATAATTTCTTTTTGGTGTCGTTTTGTAATAACTAATATTTAAGTTTGTAAATATTCTTGTTAAGTTATACTTGTATGTTTGTTTATGTATATTTACGTTTCATTTTACTTCTTTTTAAAATAGAGTTTCATATAGTCCTCTGGCTTCCATTTTTTTCTATTTTAATACTAATACCAAAAGCGAAAGGGACAAATCAGCGGAGTCTAGATTGAATATAGGCATTCTTTTTCCTTTCTGATGACCTTATATGTAATATAAAGGTCATCGTATGTGCAGAACGCAACAAATGGTTTTTTTTATAGGGTTTTCCATTAAAAAAATACGAAATTTTTGTTCATTCCGTTGTTCTGACTGACCCCGTATAAAAAAATAATTTTAAATTATAAATCTCTTTGATATACATTTGTTTTGGTATAAAAATTTGTATATATACTCCATAGTTTAGTCGTAACAAAAGAAAAACCAGACTTTGGCACACCCTGTATAAACTTTTTTTAAAACGATTTATGAACTGCAAAGCTTATTCGTCAAATATAATATATAATTTTAATTATAGTTATTGTGGTATAGTTTTCGTATTGTAAAATATATAGTAGTGAATGCCTCTTAAGTATGTCACCAGAAAATAAATTCAGAATTGTTTTATAACAAAGGTTGAAGAATATACTAATGATATTATTAAAATACACGTGTTTATGTTATTTTAAAACACTTGGTGGGTCTGCTAAGTCTTACAATTTGTACATATTTTATATTTTTTCATATCCAGTTGATATAAATAAACATTTAAAATTCTTAGTTAAACTTTTCTATTTGTCTGTTTTTATTGGAATACTCAAACATCCAAATAGAGGATTAATAGGATGCAATTAGTTGATGACCTTGTTTTCTATCAATCTATCAGTCTCTAGTAATTGCAACTCAGTCGTAACGAATACTGGCTTGCTCCTATTCGTTTGCAGATGTTCAATTCTAATTAGGATGTCCAGAAAATGCCTACTGCTGCTGTTACGGCCACTCCCAATATAACGGAATGTGCAGAGATACGTAAATTTAGTTATTGCTTAGCTTGTTAGTTAGAATGGGGATCAATTTATTGGTCATATATATTTTGTCGGTGTTGCTCATCTTGTTTCTAGTATGCAATTTAGTTAATCTATACATTGCCTAGATCTGATTCGTATTATCTAAACTGGTTGTGAAACTACCATAGGTATACAGAGCAACTTCAAAATAACATACTGGAATACATTGTTGAGATAATTCTACCATTGTTATTAAATTATTATTTGTTTGCAAGCTAATACAATGTTTTTGATTAAATATGTTTTATTACTAGAGATAAAAAAATTAAGATAAAATTAAGAAAAATCGAATAATAAGGGGTGAAATACCAAGAATACTAGCACATGAATGAGCATCTAATCGAGCTGTAAAAAACATACTTACCGAAGGTAATGTATCGACAAATGTAAATATTTACTAATGTTTGTATTTTGAGAACGATTTCCGAAGTGGAAATTGAAACGTCAATAAACGTACTTTAACCTTTAATTGTGGCTTATTCCCATTTAAATAGACAAATATAAAAGCGGAAAGTTTTCGATCAGTGTGTTCTACCAATGACTTACGGTGCGGAAATACTTTTCATAACAAAAAATAATACGTCAAAACTAAGAATAGTGCAAAGAAGGAAGAAGCGTTCAATGACAGAAGTAACAATAAAAAACAATATCACAAACGGAGACCTACGAAAAAGAACCAGAGTTACAGATGTTGTGGAGAGAGCTTGCAGATTGAAAAAAAGATGGGCTTGCCCCGTGACAAAGATAAAGGATGAAAGTTGGATTTGCAATTTAAGCAAACAAAGACCGAGAAGATAAAAATGAAACAAAGAAAGATGACGAAAAATTGACTAAATATAATATACGTTTATTCAAATCAATAGTTATTAAATTAATTTACAATTTCAGTTCACTTACTGTTTGGGAAAGTATGTACTATTTCTTTCATATTTTTACATTTAATATTTTTCTGTTACGGTACTGTAATGTGATCTAATTCAATGCTGTATTCTAACTACTTTGGTAAAATATATTGTTTCCTGTTATTTCGTAAAATTGTTAAACTGGCTATCCCATTTATTATGTTTTAAGTAAGGAGAATTTCACTTCTCTTTTGTATTCTGTGTCACAAATATGCACACAAGTGTACGGTTTTGTATTACGGTCACAATTAGCTTAAATTATCGCCACTCAAAATCATAATACAATAGGGTGATTTATTGATGTACCCTCTTCCACCCAACGGCCAGAAGGTTCTTTTCTGACCTGCAATCTCAACACACTTCATCCCAAGACAGCGAACCAAACACACCAAGTTTTTTGGCTCTTGTGCCAACAAGCCTCGGCGTCCCGGGCGTCGTGATGCACCGCTACCAAATCTTCAGCCTGTTACGAATACATCAATATTTCAAAGGGTAAGTCTATATTCTTTGTACAAACAACAATAATGAGTATGGCTAGTTAATTTCGTAATATACTGACTTGCTATTTTTCGCTAATTGATTTACAAACAAAATATTGCATTTTTTCTTCATAATTATTTATCTTATATCATTTAACTAGCGACCTCTTAAGTTTTATACAAAACACTTACAATAAAATAAACGTAAAAAAAGTTAAAAACATAAACCTGCTTGTTAACTTAATCTGTCTAATATTGACAGGTTTATGTTTTTTGTTTTTTTTACAAATCATTATTGTATTTTTACAGTTTCTAATCTAATTTCTATATTTTTTTCTAGTATAATTTAAACTTATTAAATTGTTACACAACTCACTTTTTTCTTCTACCCAAGCGGTAACTAATTTTTTAAACAAATAAAAATTTTTGATATTTTTATCATTTATGGGCAATTTATTGTATATTCTTGGAGTAAAATTTTTAATTGACCGTTGCCTGATTTTTTTTAATGTGTGAAGACATTCGACATTCAATTTTCTTCTTATTTCATAATTTGACACATTTACTTTAAGAAGGAATTTTATCCTTATGAATATTTTTAAGTAGATCTAAGCAGTACAATTGCCGAACATCAAGAACCTGAGTTTCATGAAACAGTTGGTCTAAAGGATATGTTTTTCGTTTTCTATATATTAGTTTAAGAAACCATTTCTGAGTATTTTAAAGGGACACCAGATGCCAATCCAATATTTTATATTATCATTATAATCATTATCATGCAACCTCTTCTGTTCACTGCTGGATATAGGTCTCTCCCATTTTTCGCCACTCTTCACGGTTCTGTGCTTCTTGTTGCCATTTCTTGGATATTCGTCTAATGTCGTCCATCCAGTGTGTTGGTGGTCGTTCTCTGCTGCGATTGTCTTCTCGTGGGCGTCAGTAAATTAGTTTTCTGGTCTATCTTGTGTCTTTCAGTCTCGCTATGCGACCTGCCCAATTCCATTTCAGCTTGGCTATACGTTCGACGACATCACTGATACCTGTTCTTTTCCTTAAGTCTTGATTCCTTATGTTGTCTTTTTTTGTCACGCCGAGAATTGATCTTTCCATGGGCCTTTGTGCCACTCGCATTTTTAGTGCTGTTGTTGTTGTGAGCTAGATAGTTTTTGCTCCGTATGTCATAATAGGAAGAACGCATTGGTCAAATGTCTTCCGTTTCATAGCTATCGGGATGTTGTTCCTAAAGATGTCTCTTAGTGAACCATACGCCGCCAAAGCAAGTGTTATTCGTCGTTGAAATTCGCAGGTCTGATTTTGCAATCCAAATTTCTGTGAGATCCGCCATGTTCTCAATGGTTTATCTGTCAACCTATAAAAACTGAAGTTTGTTTACGTATTGAAAAATGTTGTTGCCTGTGTGTTGTGTAATAGTAAAAAAACAATAATACTTTCTTAATATTGTTCTGAAGCTATTTTCTTGTGGCATCTTAGAGTAATTACTATATAAATGGGAATAAGCCACAATTAAAGGTTAAAGTACGTCTATGGACGTTTCAGTTTTCACTTCGGAAAGCGTTCTCGGGCAACAAGAAGCGAAACGAAGGGCTTTTTCGCAATCCAAATTTCCGTGAGATTCGCCATATTCTAAATAGTTTATCTGTCAACCTATAAAATGAAGTTTGTTTACGTATTGAAAAGTGTTGTTTCGTGTGTGTTGTGTAATAGTAAAAAAAACAATAGTACTTTCTTAATGTTGTTCTGAAGCTATTTTCTTGTGGCATGTTAGAGTAATTATTATATAAATGGGAATAAGTCACAATCAAAGGTTAAAGTACGTTTATTGACGTTTCAGTTTCCATGTCGGAAAGCGTTCTCGGTCAACAAGAATCGAAACGAAGGGCTTTTTTGCAATCCAAATTTCTGTGAGATCCGCCATGTTCTAAATGGTTTATCTGTCAACCTATAAAAACTGAAGTTTGTTTACGTATTGAAAAATGTTGTTTCCTGTGTGTTGTGTACATCGAGCAAAAAGACAAAAGAGGGAATCTAATCGTTATGAAAAGGCGACCAAAAAAGTGGCCTCTGATGGCGGACATATCCGGAAATGCGAATGCGCTAAATTTAAATTTTCCGACACTTATTAACAGTAGCTATAAAATAGTTTTCAGAATGTGTCTTAGACGAGAAAATTTTAATTAAATATTAACAATAACAGTCTAAAATGTGAAACAATTGTTAAAAAACTTCAATATAAATAAGATTTCATGTGACAGTTGGGACAAATAATAACATAACCCAACTAAATTTGATTTCTTAAACAAGGAAAGACTCTCTTTCCTTGTTTAATGTGGCCTCTCAAGATGGCACTTCCTGTCTAACAATATTTTTGCCCCCACTACCTTTACATTCCCTCTTTTGTCTTTTTGCTCGGTGGTTGTGTAATAGAAAAAAAAACAATAATACTTTTTAATATTGTTCTAAAGCTATTTTCTTGTGGCCTGTTAGAGTAATTACTATATAAATGAGAATCAGTCACAATTAAAGGTTAAAATACGTTTATTGACGTTTTAATTTCTACTTTGGAAATAGTTCTCGATTGTGACTTATTCCCATTTAAATAGTAATTAAAGAATAATACTTTTATGCATATTTTTGCATATACATATACATATTTTAATACCTTAAAAACTCGATAAAAAGTAATAGAAATCGACTGACTTTCATCTCTATTTTGAAATTAATTCTCAAATGCAATCGCTTTTTATCGGCATTTTAACGTACTAAAATACTTTTAGTACGTTAATTTGTTTGTTAAAAAAAAACAAATAGATATTTTGACTTAAGACCCTTTTATTTATCAGTGCATAATTGATATGCGGGTTGTATTAAATTTTACAAAAAAAATACAATTCATACAAAACAGATCTACTTAAAAAACATTAGTTTTAATGGTTACTTCATTTCTCAGTGTAACTATAACTGTACTACGCTACACGACGTTTTGAACGATTTTCTCAATACTTTTCTTAGTGTACTAAGTAGTTTAACTGTCACTGTTGTTTGCGTAGGTTAGACCATTCTTGTTCTCTTGAATGATTCTGTTCGCCCTTGTAACTGGTGCGCCGGTTTAACTTCATTAGTGGACTGTATCTCTAGTAAAAATTAAAGGATATGTGCACAGATACCAAATTTATTATCCAAACTCTTATATCCAAAATAATATCGACTATATCGACATGCCATCTGTTAACCTATTTTTTTGACCGACTGTCACTCTCGGCTGGCGGGTGGCGATTCTTCTCTTTTTCGGCAAGACATGAAGTGTCAACCGCCAATACAGCTAAGGCCCCGTCTACAAATGCGCGGCAAATTTAAATAATTCTTATTATTTTACATTTCTGAACAACTTTCACTCCGAAATTTCTATCCTACGAACATCAAAGGTACCGACAAAGCTTTCGCTTCTTTCGCTCCGTGCGTGACCATGGTAGGGGTACCTTGAAACGATGCCAGCGTGCGTAGCGGCGAAATATAACAAATTTTGACCTTTTGGATCCATAGATAAATAATATAGTATATAGAATTTTTTTGGTTTTGATCTTTTTACGCATAAATTTTATCAAAAATGTGTGCAAAAATGGATATCAAAAATGGGTGCAATCTAGCTTTTATAGGTTTCCAAAGAATACATATAAATTAGAGAAAAGAAAAAGATGAATTCCTGCTATTAATATGAAAAAGTAAATATCACATAATTTTATTTTATGCAATTTAAAAAGGAAAAATTTAAATAATTTACCTTAAATGATATTTCATAAGGCTTCGAGCTAACTGCAGCCTGCCAGATGACTTTAGCTTTTATATCATAATTTTTACTATTATTGTTTTTAATTACAGGCTCTTCCACATTTGCTAGTACTAGATTTTCCCTTTCTTTTCCGTTTTGGGTTGAAAAGAAAAAGTTGATGAATTTTTAGAAACCCAGTTTTTAATAATAAATTTATTTTGTACATAAACTGAAAAAATATAATTAAAAAACTAATTAATAATACTTGTCAATTTCGTATCTATTTAACATATGTTTAACCTCAAATTGGGAGGTCCAAAACTGTCAGATGAAGGCGGTAGATGTCGCGTCAGTCACGCACGGAGCGAATTCTGTGGTTTTATGAAATATTGTGTCTTCATTGCACAGCGACATTATCATACGTCAAAAAAAAAAGACAGTTACAAATAAAAAAAAACGTACATTTTGCACATTGCTATTAAAAACAACCTCTGGTTATTTTGTTGTAAAGTTTTGATTTTGTTTTATTAAAAATTTCATTTTGGGCATTAATGGGTTAAAATGACTTTCAAATTTAAATAATATTATTTGTGTTTTACAGAAATTTTACCGTTTAACAAATTTGTTTACGTAGTTTAATTTAAGTTTAATTTACGTAATTGCGACAATTCTAAAAATACATCCATAAATAAAATGTAAATGTAAAAAATATAGCAAATGGAAGAATACTTGTAAGCAATTTAGATTGCTTGAACAAACTGAGGTGATTAAAACTTTCGTTTCATTTATTTTTGTCTTTGTTGCCTTATTTGGTCTACCACCAAAATTTTACAAAACAATCCTCGTATTATTAAACAAAGTTCTATAAAGCGTAAAACTAGTTGTCGCCCAAATTCTATAAAACGAAAATGAATTCCTGTCGTAGACAATAAATACTCAGCAATTAATTCCCATCTATCTGCAGTAATTGCAACACACAACAGCAAAACAAAGCACGGAATCGAACGATGTTCACTCCAAATTACAATAGTTATCCGCTGGCGAAAAATAACAAGGTCTTTTTTCTCATTCGCTTCCATAGCTGCAGCCTTCGGTTTCGCGTTAACCGAGAATAAAGAACGTTTTAAAAAGCTCTCCAAGTAATAAACGAAATTGCACAAAAAGTGGCTTTTTGATCATTTAAATCCTAACAAAATCATGATTTAAATGATGCGAGTTATATCCAGGTGCAACAAAACATAAAATTTAGTAAGAGTTAAATTCGGTTTTCTTTATTTACTTCGTATGAGAGTTTTTTATCATAACAAAAATTCTGATCAAGACTATTAACAAATTTTTTTCCAATCCAACTTTTATGTAGCCCTTTGGTTTATATATTTGGCATTAGTTTTTATTTTATTTCTCATCTCTATCTCATAATATTATTAAAAATGTCTAAAAACATTATTATTTCACTTTTTTCAATAAAAACCTTTTTGTTAATATATACCATACGATTTGAATATTTATTATCTACAAACCAAGGAATGCCATGTAAATTAATCTGTCAATTTCAATGTTTTATCAGGACAAAAGTGACAGCGCCTCAAATGTGTACGATTAATTGCTTCAAATTATGAAATTACTAATATTTTTTTATCAGTAACAAAACAATAGACGTACCCAGTACAGAAATTATCCACTTACTTATTACTAATAACCTTTTCATATTTAATATAATTTGCAAACACCGACCTTCGGATACAGTACTTACTCTTGACAACATATTTATTGACAAACTTGAGGAATTATCATCCCTTGAAAATCTCATTGTTGTTGGAGATTTCTATTTTCCAGAGATTATTTTTAAAACTAGTACTATAAATTCCCAAAATTTGTTAAAAAATTAAAAAAAAAAGTTATGAACTTAAATTGATTACAACCGATAACTTTACCTAGAAGGTTTAGAGAAAACAATAATCCTTCAATTTTAGACTTATTTTTTACAAATGACGAATAATTAATTTCTACACTTGAAGTGTCCTCTCCTTTGATTCCACTCTTTTATCACTGCTCACATTTAATTAAGTTTAACACTGCTTTGCAAAAATAATTTTGTAACGTATGCCACTACTGATTTTTTTAATGTAAATTCAGTTTAATTCCAGGTAAACTGGCAATCTATTTTTCTTAATCACTGTGATACATCGTCATTGTGGGATTCTTTTCTTCAAACTTCTATAACAACAATTTTTGATTATACAACCAAACGGCAGCTATACAGAAATCGACCTAAACCTTGGATTAACTTTCAGTTACCCATTTAATTCGACACAAGCGAAAGTTTTGGCGAACATATAAACCTACTGGTTCCCTTGATGATTGTCTCGACCACCGTAATTTTTCAACAATAAGTCAAGCAATTGTTGCCAAAGTTAAGAACAGAATTTGAAGAATCTATCATTGCAAGTGGTAATGCCCTGGTTCTAAAGTCTCCATGCCCTTACTTCAAAAGCTCACGGGTCTTTATGTTCTTTGAATAACGAAACTTCGGAATTTATTGTTATTTTATTGTTATTTTTATTTGATGTCATTGTTAATTTATTGTTATTCTTTTCTCAGATTTTTACAGATGAGCCTAGCGATACTATTCCTCAAATAATGTGTTCAGGTTTGTCTAAAACTCTCGATAATATATCTTTCAATAATTCATTACCTAGATTCAACGGACTCATCTCCTTTTTCCTCAAACAATGTGCAAAATCTGTAACCAATCCTATATTTCTCATAATGAATGCTTTTTTTAATCAATGTTCTCTCCCATTGTCCTGGAAATTGGCTTTGGTTACTCCTATATTCAAGAAAGGAAATACACTTGATTGCAATAATTATCGTCCAATCAGCCTAATTCCTATTGTCGCCAAGTTCATGGAATCGATTATTTCGAAAGCTATGTCTGAGTTTTTTCTTCAAGAAAATCTTATCCCTCATCAACAGCATGGCTTTATCAAAGGTCGTTTAACGATCACAAACTTACTTCATTGTGTAAACGATTGGTCATTATCTTTAAACAATCGGCATACTGTTGATGTAGTCTACTTAGATTTCTCCAAGTCTTTCGACAGTGTACCAAAACGTCGATTACTAGCTAAATTGGATTACTATGGTATCCGCGGAAAGTTAAACGTTTGGATTCAAGATTTTCTATCCGACAGATACTTCAGGGTTCGTGTTGGGAAAGACCGATCACTAGATCAGCCAGTCAAGAGTCAAGTCTCACAAGGATTAGTGCCTGGACCGCTACTTTTCGTATCTACACTAGTGATCTTTCGCTCATTGTATCCAGTAAGGTTTCCATTTACGCTGATCATACGAAATTATATTGTGAATCCAACTATTAACCAATATGTTTTTCAACACGATCTTGATGCAATATTCAAATGGTCCTTATTAATGGACATCCCTTAAACTCGGTAACCTACCACAGCGATCTCGGAGTGATAATTAATATTGACTTAAATTGGTCTGATCACATAGTCTCGGTGTGTAAACGTGCAAGCTAGAAACTGTTTTTGATCTCATGATCCATGGCTCATCATACGATATTCGAGTAAATATGTTCCTCCTTATTTTAAAAAATCATTTTGTAAACCTTTTTTTGTAATTGCCGTATTGCCAGATTCCAGTAAGAACCTAAGAAGGTTAAGTTCATTAAATTCTGACAGACAACGGTGGGGGAAATATTTTTTGGACATCTACGTCACGGAACAAGACACCCTGGCATTTTTCGGCTGAGTAAAATACTAGGCTAGAAGACCCCAGGGGAGTGCCGGATTAACCGTGTTTTGGCTAAAACCTTAACCACCGTTCCAGAGAGGTAGTTTTGCCACTCAATGAACAACTAAAATAAAAAACTAAAAATTTATAAATAACCATACTTATTACCATAAATCAGAAAATATTGTAGACGTTAGGCCTTGAACTAATAAATAATATTAACCATAAATTTTAGATCCCTGGCTTAATTTCCTCTTCTGTCCTCCTGCTTCTTTTTCTTCATCACCCCAGAAATCAGACAGTGTACTTCTCTCCAGTCTTTCTCTCCTACCAACCTATTATGTTTACAATGTTTCTTTGAACCAGCTTGAAACCCATTCGCCTCTCAAAATCTCCTCTTTCATTTGCCCATCTCTGGCAGTTAAAAATGTGGGCGGGAGCGTTCAGTACCCCACAAACAGTACAGTCTGCCAAGGCAGATTTGCCTGTTCTATTTGCGAAGGTGCTAAAACTATCATGTCCAGTCAGCAACTGCGTCAGAAAGTAGTCTAGAACTTACATTTCCACCACAGCCTCAGATCGGGAATAAGCTCCTTTTCCACCTTGCCTTTCCGCTAAAATTTACCCATTTTCCCTGCCACTCTACTATCGTTTTTTCTCTCTCATTCTCATCTATATTTACATCCATCTTCCTTGCATACACCCTCGCTCGCTCTTTTCACAACAAAACGATCGGTATCACCGCTCCAATGACATATAGAGCCTCATTTGAAACTGTCCTATATGCGCTAGATACCCTGAGGAGCATTCGCCTTTGCGAAGTCTCCATTAGCTTAGCGTATTTTACAGTATTTAGTACGCTTCACCACACGGAGGCAGCGTAGGTTACCGCCGACTGGAAAACTCCATCTAGCACCTTTCTTTTGGTGCTACCTGGGCCTAAAATCTTCGGCATCAGCCGTATCAATGCCTCAAAATTTCAGTTCGTTTCTCTACCGTCTTTTGGATGTGTACTACGAACCTTAGTCCTTCAGACAACCAGACTCCCAGATATTAATGGATTTAACCAATGCAACCTCCACACCTTCCTTTGTAAAGCGAAGAGAGGATTTTTCCCGGCTCCCTTTGGGATCCTAAACACCATATTCATTTTAAATCAAGACAAAAGATTAAGACGCCATCGTTACAAATTAAAGAGGAAACAAAATACTGCACGGTCCAGGGTGAACTTGTTGTCAAATATAATATTTAATATCTGGAACAATTTGGATCAAGACACTATATCGGCAACTAGTGTTAACATCTTTAAAAGTAAACTTGAGAACGCTTTATTTTATTTATAGGATTGTGTTATTTACGAGAATCGTAAAAAATGGTAAAAATCGCGCCTCGTTAATTTATTTAACGCCTTTATAAAAACTCAGCAAAATACAAAAACTTTATATGAAAGCTGCACTTTTTGCCTTTAAAACGCATCTTGAGTTTTGTTGATAGGACATTTATATCAAAATATATCTAATTTTTATCTTAGAGCTGATACAAATTTTATTGAACATTGATTTCGCGCGCGTAACTGAAATGCAAAATAGACGGTCGCTTCAAGCGTTGTTTATAAAAGAACGGTTTATTCTACAGAAAAAATGTAAAAACTTTTATAATCATATAAACATTTTTATTTAAAATTATTTCAGCTACATTTTTTATTTGAAACATTTTTCTCTACGGTGTACAGATTCTTAGTAAATCGATTTTTTGAGCTTTTACCCCCTTCGAGGAAGGTTTTAGGGGAAAACCCAGGGGTAAAAGTGGTAAACATTTTTGCATCTTCTTTGGGTTCCCAAAACTAATATTCTCTGCAAAATTCAGCTTGTTTTTATGATTTTTAGGGGTCAAATCTCTGACGACTGGACTAAAATTGACTAATTTTAACCAACTTTATATAATACTGTTTTCACCAGATCAATATTTTGTTAATTGCGAGTGAATATGTTCCTTTTTAAAAATAAAAACCACGTTTTTAAAGGTTTTTCACAAATAACTGAAAAAAAAATTAGTATTTATCGAAAAAAAAAAGGAATTTAACAAAAATATAGCATATAAAAAAACAAGAAAATAGGTGAAATGTATGAACTCTGTAGACCCACTAGAAGAAGAGTTGTAGCTCATGAAAAGTAGGTTTCTATTTGTCAAATTTCAAATCGGTTATTTCAACGTGAAATAACCAAAAAATGAAGCAGTTTTCGGAAAGAACTTATTAAAACTTTTTAAAAGTGTTTTAAAAAAGCTTTATTTTTGTTGGTTTTTATGTCCTAGTATCAAAAAGTCCTACTCAAAAAAAAATGCATTTTTTCCAAAATCACAACTATTAGTTATTTAAAAAATCTTAATAAGTCAAACATATAGGTTTTGCTTTTCTCAACATTTTAGCTTTTTTATTTTTCTGTAAGACAAAAATGGACGATAATTAAAGATAAAAGACCATTCAAGAAACGAAATTAAGTGCAGACGAAGAAAACAAGGATGGATGACAGAAGATATACTGAGACTTATGGATAAAAAAAAAGTCAGAAAGATAAAACGGATACAAGAGGAACAACACAATCATCGGAGAGAATATAAGACATACAAAAAGAAAATTTTATAGTAAATATTGTATTGAAAGTATGAAAATACAATATTAAAAAAAAAACACGATACATTTTATATGCACAAGAAATTAAAAGAGATCGCCGTAATCAAACGGAAACAACTTTCCCAAAGTTTAGAAGACAAAAACGGATACTGAATGCATAGCAGAATATACACAATATTAGAGGAGAGAATAATTAGGAATACTCAATTAGATTTATGAGTAGCTTAAGTACGAGAAAGACCTTGTTTATTATCCAAGTTCTAATCTGGAATTGCAAACCTATATATTAAATTGTATACATCTGTGCAATCGATTTTAACAAAGCCTGTGATAAGGTTGGACATAACAAAATGCTAGAAATATTAAAATTAGCTAGATTGGAGATAAACATTTGCGAATAATTTCAAATCTATACTGGCATCAAGTGGCAAGAATAAATGTTGAACCAGAACTGTCAGATGAAATAAATAAAAAGAGGGGTGAGACAAGACTGTATACTAGTGCCTTTACTCTTTAACTTGTATCCAGAAGAAATATTTAAGGAAGCCCTACTGCAGACAACAGAAAGTATCATTGTTGAGAAGCGGTTGGAGATGTGGAAGCCTTGGAGATGTGTTTATACAGATGACTACTACGAATCAGCTGGGTCGACAGATTTAGGAATGAGGAGGACTAAGCAATACAACGCAAAGCAAGCTATAATACTTCGGTAACATTATGAAACACCATGAAAAATATGTGCATCGACTTACGGAAAATAGACTACATCATTATTTAAAGCTGCTGTCAATAAAGTTACGATAGCGAATATTGTAGCCAACATAATATCCAACGATCGATAACGGTCAAGAACTAGAAGAAGAAGAATATATTAATCACGAGTAAGACCAATATTCATATGTTCAATAGAAACGTGAGTAGATGCAGATGAAATAAAAAATATTTAGAACGTTAGAAATGAGATCAATAGTTGTTGGGAAAGCGATGAGAGGCGGAATATCAAATAACCAAATAAGAGATATCTGCAAAATACATGATATTGTCTGATGGTAAAGATAGATAAGACAAAAATGGAACTAGCTGTGAGATAGTTTAAGCTCAAACAACAAGATATTTAAGATAACTAGGATCATTATTTAAAGTATGGCGAGATAGCTGGCAATCAACGTCACAAACACTACTTTAACAATAAGATCCAACAAGAACAGGAATAATATCTGATATAAGAAGATAGTATAGAAGTAATTGTTTTTTACAATAATTAGATCTCCAAGCATTATATAATTATTTAAAATTATCGCAGAAAGTCTTAGCTTCAAGGACAAACTTGGTACGTAGGTATATCCTTTTTTTATAGGATTATCGACAAACGTAGCACAACTGCATATTCTGCTTTCAATGAAATTAAAGACTTGGACTTTTGCCGTTTCAAGAAATGGTAAAAATATACATACCCAAAATAGACTCCAATTATTACCTGTAATTAAAAAAAAATCGTTAGAAACATGTTATTTTATTATTATCTCTATTCCCAGATTTAGCCATACGGCTCTCACTCCCTCTAAGGGGAAAATTCACTCATCCCAGATACCTACGGTATCAAAAGGATTGAGCTCTGGTGGGACTCTTTCCGTGTTATCGAGCCCTAGGTGACTTGGTATGCTGGAGTATCTCCCAAAAATTTTCGTACACATCTGGATGTTGAGAGAAGTACAGCTTTCTGCATGGTCTTGTAGAGATGTTCATTCAGACCTAGCTTTCTTATATTTTCTAGGAGGTTCTTCGGAATAACTCCAGTAGTAGAGAGAATAATAGGTATTGTCTGGGTACTTTCCATTCTCCACTGTCTTCGTATTTGAATTTCCAGATCCCTGTATTTGGCGATCTTTTCGTTTTGTTTAATACGAAGATTATTGTTGTTGGGTATCGCCACATCAATTAGTGTTGTTTGTCTCTTTAGTTTATTAACTAGTATGAGATCTGGTCTATTATGTGCCACTGTTTGGTCTGTGAGCACAGTGCGGTCCCAGTATAGCTTGTAGTTATCATTCTCAAGTATACTTTCAGGAACGTATTGATAATATGGGAGATGGTTTGTTTGGAGAAGTCCCAGTTTGATGGCTATCTCTTGATGAAGGATCTTTCCTACTGAGTCGTGCCGTTCCTTATATTCAGTTGCAGCAAATGCCTGGCAACCCCCGGTAATGTGTTGGATGGTTTCTTGAGCTTGACATCCATATCGGCATTTGTCATTTTGGACCTGAGGGTCCTTGACGATATATTTCAGGTAATTTTTTGTTGGTATAACCTGATCCTGAATGGCGAGTAATGAACCTTCTGTTTCAGGGAACAACTTTCCTGATGTCAGCCAATAGTTCGACGCTTTATTGTCGACGTGGTCTTGACTGGCCTCATTAGGATGTCGCCCGTGAAGAGGTTTACCCATCCAGGTGCGCATTTTTTCGTCCTTAGTAAGATGGTTTATGCGCATTTCTGGTTCCCTCAGTTTGATCGGTGTTGTATCATCTACTGCACAAATCGCGCGATGTAGAGTAGATGTCTCAGCCTGCACCTGAAAATAAGTTCTTAAATTAGTAATGTGTTTTTCTAGTTGCTCACTTATATCCATAAGTCCTCGTCCTCCTAAATACCGCGGTAATGTCGTTCTTTCTATTGCACTTCGAGGATGGTGTTTTTGTGCCTTTGTGAGGTGTGTTCGTACTTTTCGCTGAAGATTTTCTATATCCGTTTTTGTCCACTTAACAATACCAAACGAGTAGCTAAGCGCGGAACATGCATAGGTGTTTAGTGCCTTAAACAAATTTTTACTATTAAGGTGTGAACGAAGCAGCTGTTTTATCCTTCGTATAAACTCAGTTGTTATCTCAGTTTTCATTTGCTTATGGTCAATCTTCCGAGCTTGCTTTATTCCGAGGTATTTATACATATCATTTTCACCCATGGCCTCGATGTTCTGGCCGTTTTGCATATCGAATCCGCCGGGCTGAACCTTTCCTTTGATTATATTTAAGACACGGCACTTGTCAAGACCGAAGTGCATACTAATATCATTAGAGAAATTTTCTACTGTTTTTAGCATCTGATCCAGGTGGCTTCGAGTGGAAGCTAGTAGTTTTAAATCATCCATATACAATAGATGATTAAGCTTTGCAACAACAGTGGTGTTATTTTTGATGCTAAAACCTGTGTTAGTTGAGTTCAGTATCTGGGATAGGGGGTTCATCGTTAGACAAAACCACAGTGGGCTCAACGAATCTCCTTGAAATAGGCCCCGGTTGATTGCAATATTTTCAGTTTCGATATTGTTTTCACCAGGTATTTTGAGGTGAATTTTTGTCTTCCAATCTGACATTATATGTTTTAAAAAGGTCACTATGTTATCATCGACTTTATATATTTTTAATATATCTATAAGCCATTCATGTGGCACTGAATCAAACGCTTTCTTGTAGTCGATGAACGCAGTAAAGAGATTCCGTTTTTTGCTATATGCTTGGTTAGAAATGACAGAGTCGATGATAAGTTGTTCTTTGCAGCCCATGGAACCCTTAGCGCATCCTTTCTGTTATCTCTATTATTACTATTATTATTATTATACCGTAAGAGACGATAATGCCATTGAACCTTCAAAAATCATACGAACAAGCTATATTTTACAGAAAATGTCAATTTTAGCACCCTAAAAAAAAACAAAAAAGTTCACCACTTTTATCCCTGGGCTTTACCCTAAAACGGAAAAAAATCGATTTACCAAAATCTGTATGCCATAGAAAAAATATTTTAAATAAAAAATGTATGTAAAATAATTTTGAACAAAAACGTTAATTCACATTTTTTCTGTACAATGAACCTATTCTCAGAAACAACGATTGAAGCGATCGGCGATTTTGAATGTCAGTTACGCGCGCGAAAAATTCAATATCTTTTATCCAAGTACCCTATCGACAAAAATCAAGATGAGTTTTAAAGTAAAGAGTTCAGCCTTATTATGCAATTTTCAAATTTTGCCCAAATGAACTTAGTTTTTATAAAGGTGTTAAATAATTAAAAGTGTCGTGATTTTTGATATTTTTTCTGATTCTCATGAGAACAATACAATGTAGTCCTTTTATCGCTATCCCTTTGACTACAGAGTTTCCATAACTGGAACCTAATCTTCAAAACCATAGCATAGCATTTTAGTTGCACCAAAATCGCGTAAAGTTTATTTATTAAACAGCGTTGTAAAAACTGATTTCATTTGCGGCAAAATAAAAAATTTGCATACGAGCACTCGTCACCTTTAAAAATCATTTTGGTTTTTTGTTCGACTTTTTACCGTCGAGTTGATAAAAATATTATATAACATTGATTTCGTGCACAGTACTAACATTTAAAATCGCCGGTCGCTTCAAGCGTTGTTTGTGAGAGAACGGTTGAATATACGCAAAACATGCTAATAAACATTTTTGTTCAAAATTATCTCAGCTAAATTTTCTATTTAAAATATTTTTTTTGTAGCTTACAGATTCTTGGTAAATAGATTTTTTTGCGTTTTCACCCCTCTACAAGGGAGTTATAGGAGAAAGCTTAAGAGTTAAAGTAATAAACTTTTTTGCATCTTTTTTTGAGTCCCAAAAATGGATATTCCCTGTAAAATTCAGCTTGTTCGTATGATTTTTAGGGGTCAAGTCTATGATGACTGGACTATAGGTATATTTTCTATGCGGAACTAAACACAATTTCATTATTTTTGTTAGAAATTGTATTTAATACTGCTGACACATAAAGGTTGAACATTAAACATAGACATATTGTTACAAACATATTAAATTTTAAAAGATTTAAAAAAAAAATGAAAGACAAAGCTGATAATACTTTTCTCGGTTTTTATTAATGTTATCACTTGACTTCGGCAAATATGCAAATAAAAATGTAGAAAATATGCGCATAAATATGCACGTGTTTACCCGAAAATATGCAAATATTTTACAAAATATGCATACAAATAAATAAAAAAATCGTAAAATAGTAACAATTTTATTTAAAAAAAAAGTGTACATAACTAAATATTTCCTACTATTCATGAAGATTTACATTTATTTTAAGTAACTACATCATTTTTAAGTATGAATAAACTTATTTAGAATTATGGTAACAATAAATGACCAAGTGGTGTTCAAAATTTTCTAACAAAAACTTGTGGCTTCTGTCTGAGTACATATATTTATATATGGAAAAACTTCGTTCAACATCAACTGATGTAACGGGAGCAATTTTCAAACTAACCAAAACATTTGGTTCTAAATTAATTGTTTCCGAAATATTTCCAGCTAGAACACTGACTACTTCAGAAAGAATATGGTAACCTTAATTTTTTTCCAGAGTAGCTTCAAAGTTTTTTAAAATATCTTTTCCCATATTACCTCTAACGTTCCGACAACATGACCCAAATTCTTTTATTAATGCTGTACTTTCGAACAATGACAGTTTTGGTGATTCTAACTGAGTAATGGTTTTTTGAACAAAACTAAAATTTGTTTTTATAAATGAAAGTTTTTGTTGAAGCAAGTTACTCTGAAAAGTTTGTTTAGAATCCAAAAGAGATTGGGAACTTTCATCTGTTAACGTATCAATTATGTTCTTTATTTTAACAAAATGATCTGCATAAAAATTAGCTGCTTCTAACCATGTTCCCCATCGCGTTAAAATAGGTTGTGATGGAAGAGGAATGTTAGGTAGCATTTCTTTATAAAGTTGAATTCTTATAGGAGATTTAAGAAATACTTTTTTGACACTGGATATCATGGTATTTACAAGAGGAAACTTTTTTCGTATTTCCTCTGCAACTCTGTTTAATCCATGCGCTACACAAGTAACATGTATTAAATCTGGGAAAAATATTTTTAAATTTTGTCCTGCTTTCACCATATAAGGAGCAGCATCCGATAAAATAAGCAGTAATTTATTAGAAGAAATAGTTGTCGGAAGAAAAAAAGTTGCTAATGTTTCTTGTATAAAACGCGAAATTGTTAAAGCATTTGTTTTCTCAAGTTGCTGGCATGAAATAAGATGAGATTTTGGTAAGGTATCTTCTTTAAGAACACCAATCAATAAATGAGCAATATACTTTCCTGAGGAATCAGTGGTTTCGTCTACAGATATGTAAAAATAATTATCTGCAATTTCTTCCTTAATATTAATTAACACCGACGAGTATAGCCCGTTCACATTATTTCTTCTTAGAGACCGATCACTTGGAACATTAAGTTTGCAATATTTTTTTAGAAACGAACTAAAATTTACATTTGCTAATTTTGAAAGCGGTATGTTTGCAGACACTAATGCGCGACACAAGTCTTCATTAAAAGTTTCTTGCTCATCTACTTTTTTTTGAAGTAGATTGGAAACATTTAGCCATTGAAGTTTGATGTTTTCCTCCTATTTTTCCTTTTTTTGCAACGTGTGAAGCAGTTCTCACATGTTGGTCTATCTGAAATTTCTTCTCACATGCTATCTATAAATAAAAATAAAAACCTTTATTTTAACCCAACCTTTAAAATATAAAAATATACAAGGTGTTTTTGGTTAATCAAATAACTGGTTTGGAAAAAAAAAACACTCGCTAAGTGTTTTAAATGCAGTATTAATCCACAAATTAGTTTTTGTTACTAACCATTAGTACATCATATAACTTATTTTAAAATTCAACAAAAGTTTTTTTTTTGTTAATTCAATTACAATAAAAATAATTGTGTTTTAGAATAGCTGACTTCACAAAAAAAGTAAAGGTGAAAATTTTTTCTAAATACACACCATTGTATTGTACCATGGACAATTTTTTCTCACTAAAGGAAGCTATTTTTCATTTAAAAACAACCTACGAGTACTAAATTTCAAGTAAATAAGTTTATTGGTTTTAAAGTTATTGTTGTTATTAACTAAAAGAATTTAATTTTTTTTAATTTTAACACCCTGTATCTCGAAAAGTAAATAAGTTTGACCCCTCATTAACTATATCGTTTTGTTCAATTTTTCGAGAAGTATCTACAGTCAAACGTTGTAAGTGTCATTTGGAAACACCCTGTATGTATGAAATATTAGATATTTAATAGAAAATATTAGATACTTACAATTTTGCCACAGACTGAACAGTAGATTTTTCCCATATCCATAGACAGCTCTTTATAAGGTTTAATCCAAGTTGAAGCACTGGTTGTTTTAGGCATTATAAAATCACAATCTTCCTTTTTGTTACGCACAACGAGTGTTTACGCTTTGAATATCAAAACAAAAATGATTTACAAATCTGAGCATCAAATTAGAAATGTTTAGGTACCTAATTCAATAAACTGGGAGATTTTGGAAAATCCCTAAATTAGGAACATTAGGAACTATTAGCCGTTTACCTGCTGTTAAGATACAATAAATTGTAGATAGATTTGGGGATTAGATCATAAAATGCAAATGAGCGAACCCTTAGCGATTATCCAATAACTGAATGCCTCAGTGACCGAGACTTTCTAAGAATGTTGAGGGCTACTTAAATTGATCTTCTTTGAAATTGTAAATGTTTTGTACCTGTAGAGATTACGTACTTAGATCATTTCTTGATTAAAATGACTACAAAATTTTATACAAGAATTGAAATAAATTGGTATGTTTAAAAATTTTCAAATACAGTATAAAAATCTGAACTTTTATGCACTTTATGCAAACTTTTATACAAATATGCCAAAATATGAAATATTTGCATAAATGCAATATGCATATTTGCCGAAGTCTAGTTATCACCTATTGTACAATTCTAAAGTACCTCAATAAACCACCTAATATTACTCCTACGTATTATCCGTATTATTCACCTGATTAAGATCAATTTTAACGTGCCATCTCTTTATTTTTCTCGACTGAGCGAATATTTTTCTTAATTATTTGATACTGTTTACGATGCCAGTATATGGCAAGTCCTTAGTTTCAAACTAATTGAACCGCCCACCTCATTACTTCCAACTTTCAGAGCGAACCATTTCCACAGATTACTTTTCAGAACTCTGAGAACAAAAGTAATCAGCGAAAAATGCACACGAGCTACTTCAAGTAATGTCTCTGGTGCGTGACACACAAAACTACAAAATATAGTACAGACACACGGACAAAGATGGGACGAGGTTACTAAAATATATAAGGTATTATTAAAAATAACGAAACACTGTAGAAAAAAGGTTTGTTGCTTTAATACCTACTCATTAACAAAGAAATATTAGATGGAGCCAAAGATAGAGTAAAGAGGCAAAAATATATTGTAACATAGCACAATTTAAATAAGTATATCATTACAATACTAACAGCTAAAAACGCAAAAAATGACATCCTACCGTACCGTACAAACATTTTACGCAATATTGTTCTAACGCTATTTTTTTGTGGCATAGTAAGTAATTATTATTTTAATGGGATTATTGATAATATGTTAATGAAATTAATACTATTTAGAATAGATATCCAATCAACGATGAGCATAAATATAATTTGACGCAGATTGTCTCGATCGTGACAGTACTTTCACAATGTCAACTGATAAAATGATAATTGTCATTCCAGGTTAGTATTATCAGACATTTTACAGTGAAAATTTAATTTTGTATTTATTGTCATAAAAATATTTTAAATATACCGAAATATATCGAGAAAGAACAAAGACTAATATTAAAATTATTAAATTATTTTTAATTAGAAAAAGAGAGATTACGATCCTACAACTGTCAAATTTAACTAAAATGTGATGCAATAATTCTCGACATTCTTAAAATCCTATATGACGTCAAAATTAGTGACGCACTGAAAGAAGGGTTTGGGACAGATTGTACCTTTTTTTGTGTAGAATTAAATGTTAGTTCATGTTTTTGAAGTTATAGGTACTACCATAGCACACTGGCTTACACAATTTTTGTCGCTCGAAAACAGGAGTCAAGCAGTGTCCACCAGGGTCAACCTTTGGATGGGTGAGCGCTTAGAAACATGTCATGTTATTGCCTTGCTTACTTTTTTTTATTTTCGGTATTATTTAAGAAAATTTTTGGATAACTTGTAAATATTAAGATTAGTTTAATATTTAAATAAAATCCAAATAAACTGTTTAAAATATATTTCGTTGAAATCATATAATAAAAGTATAACTTCTTATCTGCGCACAAAGTACACACATATTCAATAGACTCGCACTACACTTTGACAACAAATAGTCAACAAATTCGTACCTTCGCCTTGACTTTGCCTTTAAGTTCACAGCCTACCTAGGTACCTGCTTGTTTTGCGAAAAATGAAATACAGACATGCGTATCATTAACAAAATACGTTTATTTCAAAAGCGGTGTACTTTTTCTATTTAAAACAAGAATGCCTTTTTGGCATTGTGTAGCATTGAGTGTTATTTCATGTTTTTTTTCCTAGAATGTTTATACAGGGCGGACAAACAAATTATTGTCACATTAATGAATCAATGTTACAGTAGGTGGCGCCACCTAGTGTCAATGGTAAAACTAATATAATTTACATATTAAACATACTCAATAATAGCAAGATACGCAATTTTACTTAAATCGGTTGAATAGTTTTTAATATATCTTTAAAAATAATATAAAAAAATATTAATGAATCACCCTGTAGAACGAAAACTAGCTGAACTAAACATTTTCCCTAAGCAATTTAAGCTCAAATGCTTTATTTTGATGTTAGCTATCACCCATTAGCTAATGTCCAATTAATCATGGGACACCTTGTATATATATATATATATATATACATATATATATACAGTTATATATATATATATATATATATATATATATATATATATATATATATATATATATATATATATATATATATATATATATATATATATATCGATCGTTCGGAAGAAAAGGGTTACATCTCAAAAATGTTTATTTCTCAATTTATTTCATTAAACTAACTAAAAAGGTGCCTACTATTAGGAACGCATGACGTTTAGAATCTTCACTACCAGCCAAAAGATGTCCGCATGTAACACGGGGATTTTTGCATTTTTCGCAGAATATTTTGTACAAGATCGTTGTATCACAGTTTGTCACCGTTAGTGTTGTGTAGTGTTTTAAATATTTAGGAGAAAGAAGATACATTCGATATTGTTGCAAAAAGTAAGTAGTAAATGCATGTAAATTTTACAACGAAACAGATACATTTCAGAATGTTACAATCTTGGATTAAATTAACTATTTCGCGTTTGTAACAAAGCCGCAACATTTTGTTTTGTAACTGTTTTGAACCAATTTTTTGAGTTAATTTATTCACATACTATGTTTTATGTCAAAATGTAGCGCTTTTCTTGATTGATTTTTAAATAGTTACTGTAAAATTAGGACATGTTACACTTTTGACTCAACTTTTGTGGTAAGTTTATTTACAGTCTTTGGGTTATGTCAAAATATATCACTTTTCTTAATACTTTTTGTAATTTTTTACGATAATATTTTAGACCTGCAACTATTTTCGTGCATGAAAAAAAAAATAAATATCTAAATTATTACATAAAGTATCCTTATTAAAAGTTGGTTTAATTATAAAAAAATCTTTTGATAGTTTTTTCAACAAAAATAACCAGTTTAGTTAACAAAGGTGTTTTGTATACAGGGTGTTACATTTTTGACCTAATGGTTTTTCATTTTTTGTCTGACAAACTACAATGTGTTTTGCCAAATTAAGGAATTTTAGAGAATTTATTTAATTTTTAGCATCACGTAGTCTTAAATATGGCATATACAAACCGAACCCAAAGGATACTTGCCGGGTATCATCCTAATTTACTATTAGATTTCAAAGCGAATATGCCCAATTTGTTAGGTGGTACCGTCGAACAATCTGAAATTGAAAATGTATTGGTTGAAGACGGTCCAGAAATAATGCAATATGGGAACAAAGAAATGGATCTATTAAGTGCAGTAAAAATTGCTCGGTCAATACTGATGCTAGCAGTCAAATATTATTAGATAAATTTACATTATTATATTATATTTCCTTATTAACTTATTTTACTTTAAAGATATACCAGAAATAATGCACTATGAGATCGAAGGAATTGATACATTGAAAAGCAGTGAAAATTGCATAGTCAATAAAGATGCTATTCTTTCAAAGGAAAAAGAGCAAGCAACTTTACACATTCCAAGGGTGTCTAATTCAAACAAGAACGTTAAAGGTAAATTGAAGTTTTGAGGCGATATTTTGTTTATTAACTTAATTTTCATTTTAGATGTCCAGAATTTGGTTATAGAAAAAACACAAAACTGGTTATTTGCTTTATCTACCAGAAGTTCATCTTCGTCATCGAACTCTTCGTCAAGTTCATCAACAAGTAGAAGTGACTCAGATTCTTAAAATGAACCGTTTGGATCTGATGACAGGGTTAAGGATCCACCCTATATTAAATCGTCATCAGATTCTGATGATAATGATTCAAGTAGAGAAGAAGAAAATATTAAGCTGTCAAAAAATAGAAAATTACTTGATCCGTCCAAAACAGAAAAAAAAGGAAAAAAACGATTGAGAAATCCAGGCTTATGGCAAAAAAATATATCAAAACATTTGAGAAATTGCGGCCAAAGTTATGTTGGCTTAATTAGTGTAAAAACTGAAAATGATAGTCAGAAAAAAATTAAAGAAAAACGCCCAAAAAGAATGCTTAAACCACCATGTGGCAAAAAGTGTAAACTACAATGTTCACAAAAAATACGTGTTTGCAAGTATTTTTTTTTAGCTACACTGTCAATCAACAATAGAGTCATTCAAACCGTTTTGAAGAAGCAAAAAGTTTGCGAAAGTGGAAAAATTGTTGAAACTGATAAGCGCGGTACACATAACAACCACTATAAAGTAGACGAAGAAATAAAAAGTGAAATAAGAAGCCACATAAATTCGATACCTCGAATAGATAGTCATTACTGTAGATCGCATACTTCCAAACAATATATTGAAGGAAACAAAACTCTTGCAGATCTACATCGTGACTATCTTAAAAGTTGCGAAGAAAAAGAACGACCAGCGGCAAACTATCACATGTACAGAATAATTTTTGAGGAGGAATTTAACATTGCCTTTTATATACCCAAAAAAGATCAATGCGACCTTTGTTTGCAATTTAAAAATTCCTCTATTATTGAACAGCAAAATATTTTAGAAAAATATCAGACACATTTGAAAGAAAAAGATTTAAGTCGCAATAAACAAGATAATGACAGAAATACTACAGAAAATACTTAAGTAATTGTTTTTGATCTGCAGGCAGTTTTGCCTTGTCCTGTAGGAGATACTGCAGCTTTCTATTATGTTTCAAAGCTTAATGTACTAAATTTTACTTTGTATGATATTAAAAACCACCAAGGTACTTGCTTCATGTGGTATGAGGGTGAGGCACAACGGGGAGCGAATGAAATAGGTTCCTGTCTTTTTAAATTTCTAGAAAATATGAGCAATCAAAATGAAGGAGATTTAAATGTAATACTTTATTCCGACAACTGTACAGGCCAAAACAAAAACAAATTCATAATAGCTCTTTATATTTACGCAATATTAAAATTAAATATAAGTTCAATCACCCATAAATTTCTTGTTTCCGGCCATAATGAAGGTGATAGTGTACACGCGACAATAAAAAAGGCAATAAAACTATACAGAAAATCAAGCCCTATTTATGTTCCTGATCAGTATGCTTGCATTATGAGAACAGCAAAAAAAACCGGAAAAACATATAAAGTAAACGAAGTTTGTTTTAAGGATTTTATGGATTTAAAAAAATTAACTTCTGACTTGTTTGTGAATATCCCTAAAAATGTAAAAACTTCGTCATTTAGGGTAATCAAATTAGAAAAAAACAATCCAAATACATTATTTTATAAAAATTCTTTTGAAGATACAGATTTCTGCCAAGCGGAAATTATTAGTTCGAGAAAACCTGTTAGTATAGAACAAATCAAAATAAAAAACGCATATTCCACGAAACCTGGTATATCAGAGGCAAAAAAAACAGGTTTGATATCATTAGTCGAAAAGAAAAAATGCGTACCGCCATATTATTTTGATTTTTACAATAATTTGTAATGCTTTAATCTAATTCTTTTAACGATTTTAGGTATGTATTAAATAATTATAAATTAAGTTAACATTGTTACAACTTGTAAACATTTACTAATTTTTAATTCAATATATATATATATATATATATATATATATATATATATATATATATATATATATATATATATATATATAATATATTAATTATTTCTTCTGAATGTACAGTCAACAAATAATTGGCACGGCTGCACAAATTAATAAATTGCTCTAAGTGAATTAAAGCAAATATAATAATTTAGATTTAAACCGAATGTTCCAAAATTAATTAAAATATAACCATTGCTTTCGGAATTGATAAATATATTTATATATAAAATGTTGCCTGCTGGTTAATGCATAAAATAAATATGGCTAACAATTTGTTTTAGCTAGAAATTGATTAATGAACAGTTTAAATAAAATAAAATAATGAATGAATAAAATGAACGCGGAATAACAAAATCCTAAAAGATTTTAAATAAGCTTTCATTGCTACCATAATAATTCATATTTTTCGTATAAAGAACAATGATGTTTGAATAGTTGATATAAAGTACTTCAACTTCCTGTATGAATTATCAATGATTTTTATTTAAAAAAATATATTCTTTTAAATGTTTGTCTAGACTTTTAAAGCTGCGTGCCTGTTTTAGTTATCCCTCTATTTAAAAACATTTTACATCCATATAGACAACGGGAAAAGCTCGGTTTCAACGACTTTTTCGGTCAGAACAATTTTTTTTTAATTTTATGGGCCACTAAAAAAATATATCTTTATACAAAATATGTCTCTTAAATTACATTTATTTTACATATTCCCAATTGTCAACAAACGCACGTGAAAGCCAAACAGAGTCGTATTGAGGTGTATCATATGATTTTTAAAAATATTTACTTTTGAAACTATTAGTGTAAGAATTTCTTAAAATTTAATCATTGTGAGCAAAATTTAATGTTCCATTGAAGAAAGATGTGCTAAAATAAAATATGCATGAACTGAGAGATACATAACAAAGTTAACATTTTGAATAAAGTAGCATTGTCATAATTTTATCAAAGCATATAAACATACCATTTAAATTACTCAGAGTCTGAGGAGCTACATGTGCTGCTGACTTCGTCTGGATTTATTATTATGGGTTTAATATGGTTCTCTATTATATTGTCTAACTTTCACATTTTGGACTCGATTTTTTGTTGAACGTGTTGTACACATTTCTGCAACGTAGAACGTCATATATGCAAATTTAAAAGTAGTGTCTTTGGCTGCTACATAATTTTTTACTTCTTCCCAGATGAACTCAATCGGATTGAGCTCACAATGGTATGGAGGCAGCCTTAACACTACTTTGTTTTGGCTTTTTGAAATTCTCGAAAGATTTCCCGTCCATCTCTTCATGGTAGTCCCCACTTTTTTTGATTCAGACACTCACAGCCCTTCTGGAACAAACCCATCTTTACTGCCAATGTAACAGATTTTTAGTTTTTTTTCTTTTCCTGAAAATGTTATAATTTTAAAAATTACTTATAGCAGTGAGTAAAGTAAGTAAAGTGAAAAAGCATATAAACATTTACCTGCAGGATTTTTTAACCCCGTAGAAATTCCATCTAAAAACGCTTGTTTATAAGACGTTACCGAATTGTCGACTTATACTTTAGATTTAGTGTGACCAGAGTTTAGCCAAGCCTCGTCTAAGTAGTAAATTTTGCGGTTTTCATTTCTGTAGGACTTAATCTTTATCAGAAATTCTCGTCTCCACGAGACAATTTCGTCCCTGTCTATCAAAATGCTGTTTCGCTGACGACGTTAAACCTTAAAATTTATTTCTTTCAATAATTTAAAAAACGTAGTTCTTTTGAAGTTAGGTAAAACCGGATTTTCATTAACAACCCTCATAACTTTGTCTATTGTGGGTATTTCATTTCGAAAAAAGAACTGATGGATTATTCTTCTTATTGCTTCTCTGTCAAATTCATCCAGCGAGTTAACAATACTTTAACGATGCTTAACTGATTTTGGTGTCGACAATGTTCCCATAATTTCATATTCATGAACCACATTGCGTACACTACGGCTACACACGCCTACCATAGATAAAAAGTAACAATATTTGTTAAATAAAGTGAAAATGCTCACTCTAAAATAAATAATGGAGAAACAATATCAGTACTTGTTTTATCTGCTACTCTAATAGAAATCGCACTTTTCGACATAGTAGGGTTCTTCTGCATTTCCGTTTTAAATACATTTATAATCATTTCCTTCGTTTTAACGTCAAAATGTCCCTTTACCGGTCTTTTTTGGGTGGAGTTACGGTTAAATCAGTATCAAGGAGTTCATCGGCTCTATCAGCGCTTGACATTTTTGTTATTCTATTTATCTTCAATAACTTAATGTGCTTAGTTGATTGAGAAAATGTCAAAATAGCCTAGGCAAAAATAATATGAATTGTAATAAAACCAGCGTCATCAAAAATATCTGTAAAGTTATGATTATGAAAGTGCATTCTGTACACTTTTTCAAGTCCAGAAATATTCCATTCACTCACGATCCTCAAAGAACAGCTTGGATTGATATGACATTTGGCATACACATATCTAACATGATAAATAAAAAAAGTATATCTGACATTCTCAGCGGTAAAAACAACATACTTTCAAAATAAGCCAGGAATTGGATAAACTGACTAATTCTATGCAACCTTTTTTCTATAGAGTTTTTTCTCTGAGTCAATACTTTTCGAGTTATTTGCGACTGAATATATTCATTTTTCAACAACAAAAAAAAACAAGGTTTTTATACGGTTTTTGCAAATAACTCAAAAAGTAAGTATTTTATTGAAAAAATATTCTTAGCAAAAATATAGCTTATAAAATAGAAAAAAAATTGGTGTACGTATAAAGCCAGAAGCACCTTTCTAGCTAATGAAAGGTAGGTTTTTATTCGTCAAATTACAAATCGAATATTTTAACGTGAAAGAATAAAAAAAAACAAGCACTTTACTTTCCCCGACAGCGACTTTTCCTCGAAAAGTGCTTCATTTTTTTAATATTTCTCGTTGAAATATTCGATTTGAAATTTGAATTACTTTTCATTATTACAAAATTATTCAAAATCTGCAAACTATGTTCTGCCGCAAGAAAATTTTGATCTTTTCTAAGAAAATCAAGGGCTTTTAAGTTGACCCTCTACTTTTTGGAAATTGTAAATATTTTGTACCTGTAAGTATTACGTACGTATACCATTTGTTAATTAAAATAAATACACAATTAAACAAAAATTCAAATAAATTGGTATGTTTAAAAATTTTAGATAAAACCCAAACATTGGACAACGACCGATTATTACCAAACTGGACAAAAATTACCGATGTTCCTGTAGAGCTTATAAACAATGATGATGTGATTGGGACTTATTTTGACCTGCAGCCTAGTACAGGACACTTCTCTTCGCCTAACGATGGTTTTGAGGTTCCTATATACCTGGAAATTGGCCACGGAAACGCAAGTGTAACTTCTAAACCATAGCTAAGCATCAGGAACGTCCTTCATGATACAGGTAATTAAAGTAGTTCACCGCAATGGGGTAAAGTCAGTACAAAATATAGACATTGATATTAGAAATAAGAGTTTATTACAATATTCAGATCCATCCTACAGTGATGATTGTTCGAGACAGGACTTGGACAATCTCTAAATCGCAAGAGTCGAGTGGCACTGATTCGTTAAATGATCCAAACGATAGTGAGCCACGAGTACCATTTAAAAAACGGAAGCGTGGAGAAGGACGGTTTCAGAGAAGTTTGCGAAGAGCAAGAACTAACGGAATACGAATACGCGGTACAGAATATGTCACACAATCAGGAAAGACAATTTGTAGAAAAACACAGTTACCTCTCTTGCCCTGTCAAAGCGAAGTTACAAGTATCAGGCCGAAGCAGAACTGTTACAGCAAAATATTTTATCACACAACATTCTTTAAAAGTTGAAGTATGTAGGGCTTGCTTCCAAGTAATGTTTGCTGAAGGTAGAGGTTTTATCAATGGAATTGTCAAAAAAAAAAGAAAAATGCTGACACAGCTATTATACAAGGAGACAAACGAGGTACTGCCTCCAACAAAAGATCCGTTGAAGATATTAGTATAGTTCGTTAACATAATACTAGCTTTCCGGCGTACGAGAGTCTTTACTCGAGACGTAGAACAGCAAGAAAGTATTTGGGTAGTGATATAAATTTGGAAAACATGTAAAAATTGTACAAGGACAATGGATTTGTACATGGCAATTGTACAAGGACAATGGACAAATTTGGCCAAAATATGATAATTGGCATTTATTCAAATTGTTTTTTTTTTTCAAACTCTTGTTTAGCTATTTAGGGATCATAAATTAAATTATAACATATCATATCAACTACTATTTTATTTATATATTCTGATTCTGATTCTGATATATTATAAATTCTTAATGTTTTTGCGTCTATAAAGTGATTTGGTAAATGTTACAGGGCTATCATCTATAATTAGAGCAGTGTCGTAGATAAAAGTTGTAGTGGTTAAATTTTTATATGCAATGTCCGTTGTTTTGAAGTCCTATATTTTTAAATCAGATCCTATGTTTGTATAACTACGTTCTAACCATAATCAAATGTTTCTAATCTCACTGTGAAATTGTGAATTCAAAATAAAAATACAAGGTTCACAAAACAATTTCGCATTGAACGGGATAGTTTCGTCAGATGCAATCAGTTGTACGATTCTATTAAGGGCGAAAGGCTGATATTAAATCAAAGCCAATCATGATACATACATACCCGATCTATTGACTTTTACGAGAGTTACTAATATGGAGTACACTTTTATTGAAATCGTTTTCGATCCCCTAGCAAAATGGAATTGTATTTTAGACTGAAATTGGATGGTAGAGTACTGTGTGCCATATTTTAACAGGAAAACGTAGATATAAAAATAATCAAACAATTGTTTTAATGTGAGCTAATTAATATCGGACTCGAGATATCGCACTAATAATACAATAGTGTCGTAATTCAAAAAAGATGATTTTTCAGAATCAACGAAAGACTCTGTACTCTTAGTTAAATAAAAATACTGACAGTGAAGTTATTGAAAAATTTTGAGTTAATCCTGTATTGCTCTAAGCGAAATGTTCGAAATGAAATATTATTTTCAGTTATGACATTATTTATAAAATATTTTGTGTTACTACAATTTTATTTACCATTATACTTTTTTTCTGCGGTTTACGTTAGTTTTTGGAAACAATTTTGGAAACTGATTTACCTTCCATTCATAGAATACTTCCAGAATACCTTCCATTTTTGTAATATATAAATAATCTACGATGCGGTGTGTTTGTTTGACGTAATGACAAATATTTTCTTTATAAAGAAATGTTTTTTTCTCCAATAACCACAAAGGTTCTTTTCATATTCTTTTAAGAATTAGGAATTTTAATCATTAACATGGTTATCTTATCTTCTATAACATCTAAACTTATTTTCCAAAGCACCTCACGACGACAAGTACCTGCCAAACCAATTATTAATGCAACCTGAAATTTTACAAAAAAATAATAAAAAAAAGAGAAATTAGATTTAATTATATAACCTTTGTTATTAAGTAGATCTCATCTTAAGCTTCTGATAAAAATTTATCTGTTTCTTCTTTATTTAATACTTTCGATTTTTTAGTTTCTAACCGATGGATTTTCTTTTAAAGAAAGCAATAACTTTTGGATAGCGGCTTATATCTATATTATTTTTAATGTTAAGTATGGACATAAGCAACGAGTAATGGCTCCAAAGGCTTGATGGCATTAAGATATCAGATTTTTTAGTTAGATATGCAAGAATGAGGTCTTCATTTATAGTATGTACATTTTTATCATTGCTTCATTTTAGAAATAAATCGTAGAACAATTCATACCTCTTTCTTGGCTTTACCGGCAATAATTCATAAATAGCGGCTTTAGCAGTTTCTGTTATCTCATCGGGAATCATTTCGGCTTCACTTTCACTGCTGATTTCCATTCCTTGGAATTGAAAAACGAAAAACTAAGCAAAAACACATGAATATTAAATGACCAGCGTTGTCATAATAAAATACAAAGTTAATGTTATTGTCTAAGACGTTACCTAGCTAGCCAAAATTGTCCCGAAAGTAAAAAAAAAAAAAAAAAATATTTCCGAAAGTAGCTACTTTCGGTACGAGTTGTGTAAAGAGTACACTCGATTTAATAATCATACCCAAAGGCAACAAAAATGCTTCTAAAAGTTTATTTCTGTTGGCGCTGCAACATGTTTTATTTCTATTGAAACCAATCAGGTCCATTTAGAATAAAAAAGTTTTGAGATAAAAAGATAGTGGTCTTCTGCAATTTTACTTAACAAAGTGGTGTTGATACAACAACTAGTAGTAGTAATATCTACTTATTACCATAAAAATAAGCACCTCTGAACTATGTAGCGACAGCCCAAATATTTTAAAAAAACCTATATATTTCAGAAACCAAATACTGTAATCTCATTTATGGGAGATGGTATATGCTTTCTACTTCTTCACCTGCGCACCTTCTTCCCCTTATTTAGTTCCGTGTCCGTATTCAGACACTTGGCTTGGGCGTCATTATGTTTACAATTTCCTGAAACCTTTCTCTATTGGCTGCTGCGCCAAATAATTCTTCTAGTGTGACACCTTACCATTGTCTAATATTACGCAGCCATGAAAGTTTCTATTGACCAATCCATCTTCTTCCCCTCACTTTTTCTTTTATTGTAAGTCTTCTTTCCTTGTCAAAGTGCTCATTAAGATATTATATATTCGACAAATAACGCAGATCTACGGTTAGCAGGTTAAAATACATTATTTAGTTAGAGTACGAAGGTAGCAATAATAAACCGTATACTTAGATACTACAGCACTATTTTGGTACTTAACAGAAACTTTACTAATGCATTATAAATTTTCTCCTAATTTCATTATCTAGTATACTATGGCTATTAAATGGAGCGTGCATATTAAGATGATGTAATCTTTTTCATTTTTATATTTCTGGCATTCAAAAAAATATATGATCTAAATCATCTTTTTTACCTGAATTTTGACCACTCTCCAAGAAAGAACCAAGCCACATAAGATACTCACCAACATTATAGTTGCAGCATATAAGCGTTCTACAGAACAGATCCGTGTGGGTAGGTTCCTTTATGTAAAACGTTTAATGCATGTTTCAGTGTATAGTAATGGGTGTTTTTTAGAAGTATTTGTACTTATATAGAACTTTGAACTGGAATAAAATAAAGTCAGTATAAATAAAGAATAAAAGTCAGTATTTCTAGATGTAATTAACCAACCTACACCTGAGGATTACCTTCACTCTAAATAGGGCAGTTTTGCTTGTTGACATAGCCATTCAACCAAAAGTGAGCTTCATTGCTAAACACAATTTGCTTATATGAAAATCTGGATCCACGGCAATCTCGTTTTGGGCTCATTCACAGAATCTACGCCTACGCCGTGCTAGGTGATCGTGTAGCTTTAATTCTTGCACAAGTTGGATTTTGTGAGCACTCAAACCAAGATCTTTCCTCAAAATCTTCCAAAGGTTGATAAACACACTTCCAACTGCTGTGCACGATGGCAGATAGACTGATTGGGGTCTTTCTTTATGCTATGCTTTATATCAGCAACAACTTCTTCTATACTACTACGTCGCTGTGGATGCGTATTATCATTTAGAGTAAATGTGGTGCGAAAACGTTCCATGGATAATCGTGATAATCGTAATTAATTGCTCTGATGGACGATTATGTTGACCATACAATGGATGTAGTGCGCGATATGTATTTTGAACAGAACCATTATTTTCAAAATAAATTTGCACAATTTGGAAGCATTGCTCAGGCGTCAGTCTATTCATGCTAAAATCCCAGACCAAACTTAACATAAATCACTTGACAGTTGTCGAAAGGCTGCCAGTTAAAAAAGTGCTGCCAACTTCCATTTCTATACCTCTATGAAAAGTTTGGTTATGTGTGCTTGTAGTATTTAGAGTTGAATATATGTTGTAAAAGGTAATAATTCAGTTTTATACAGTTGTAGTCAATTGTTAGTTATTAAAATAATTATTTTTGCAAACAATAGAAAAATGTAGAGGCAAATAATGAACATTAGAATTTTTTGATGGCTATGACGAAGATCCTGAATTCCAAGTAATCGATTCAGCAAACTGTTAAATGTCTCGTTCTTAAGATGTTCAGACGTTACCAGGGCTATTAAAAGGTAGAAAAGCAAGTAACTTAATTTGGCAAAAAAAGAAAATATGGAAATCCGAAATAGTAATCAAGATCATTGTGATTTATAAAGGCACAGGAAAATGAAATTCCTGTAGTTGGCTCTATTCCATGAAACAGAAAAGTTTAATTAAACAATTGTTCATAAAAGGTATATAATTAAAAATACCCTTTCGGGCTACATTACCGAAAGTTTTCTGACTAACAAGTCCATCATCAGTGTATTTACCAGGTGTACATAAGTAAGTCAACTTTAGACTCTCATTTGAGGATTGCTGACCCTGAGATAATGTCTTTGTATGGGCTACAAACGAAAACTTTTACCCAAAAAGGAGCTACTAGATATGGATAAGACAAAATTCTTAACAAAATAAAGTTTATATAATTTTATTACGACTTCCCCGAATGGCTCTAAAATTTTTAGAGATATTATTAGGAAGTAGAGACAAAAATTTAATTAATAACTAATCAAAATAAAAAAAAATTGAAAATTGATAATTATTTTTACTATCGAACTATCAAAATCGTTTATAAACATCAAATTGAACAGAAAAATAGTGCTTCGCTATAATCGCTTCAACTGCATCGCTCAAATAAAACAAAACGAAAAAAATCATTCTGTCACCTGATAAACCTCTGTCATCCACATTTTCCCCCGTAACGTCTCTCGAGATCTGGCGCAAAACGACTCATAGGTCGGTCGGAGAAAATAAAGAGAAACATAAATTGGAGTAGAGAAAAGATTTCCCTGGCACGTACGATAATTTGGCAACATGTCGGCTGCAGACTCGTAGAATTGCACCAAGAATTTTAAACGAATTGCATTTTAAAGTAAATTTAAATAATTGTACGAATACCTATGGGTCTGTTCAGATACTGTTTGATTTTCAATGACTATGCAGTCAAGGGAAGATGTGTCAATATAATCACGAAGTATATATTACATCATAAATGTGTTGCTTGTGTGAGTCCATTTCAAATAGGTAAAAGAAATCAATTAGACTTACTCACAATCAATTTAATTTTTCTACCCAAAACGACCGGTTTCGCTTTCTAAAATTTGCAAAACATCTTCAGGTCAAGCGGTACAAAGTAAATTAAATGATGCCAGTACAAGAATTTTTAGGTATATAATGATTGGTGATACATAGTTCAAACTATCCCGTATTGCTGATAATGGGTGATCTCCGGTCAATGTTGTAACTGTCTGACAATTAACGAGGAAGTTTCTTGAGGGGAGAGATGTTAACAGACGATATAGGACTAAGGTATATGTTATTGTTTGTTGAATAAAAGAGTGACGTTTTATATTATTTAAATTAATAAAGTTATTTATATTTAATAAAGAGATACATTTTTCAAATGTGTGTTAAATTATTGAAATTTTTACAGAAAGAGGATAGTTATATGACAATGAATGAAAGTAGTTGTGCTATTTTGTGGGTGTGTAATTTCTTTTGACTTGTAATTATCAACTTTTGGATAAAAAGTATTTAATTTCTGTTGCTTTTACCAATTCTGGCAAAGAATTGTGATATCAAATGTTAAAATTATAAAACTAAAACACAATTAGGGACAAACAGAACACAATTAAAAGGACAAAACAGATATAAAACTTAAAAAAAGGGGGCTTATTGGCACTACATTACTTGGTAGGAGAGGAACTGTTAAAAATTGAGTTTTTTTGTTGTCTACTGTTGTCTAAGTCTAATTTATTTCTTTTACCTATCTATTACATATTTAAAAGTTGATATTAAGCAATAAAACACTAAAAACATTTATTTTTAACATTTACAGGAATTATAAGTTACTTTCACTGCAGCTATTCCGGCACAATGCCTTTCTCAAGTGAGCTCTTTTTGTTACGCGTCTCACACTTTATAGTCTTTAACTGAATAAGTTAAGGAGGGGAGAACTGTTGGTCTTAAGTTAGCTATTCAGAATTATCTGTTTTTTTTTTTTTTAATTTGGTTATTTTCATTGATTCTAATGACGATAGCGTCAGACCTTTATTTTGAATGTGAATAATTTGAAATTGGTTATTAAAAGAATGATTATGATCTAAAAGGTGACATGCGTACGTAGAATCTGTTTTTCCATTATTGAAAGCTATTTTCGGTTCTCTGTTATCTGTTTGTTAAAGATTCTAACCGTATGACCCATGTAAATTTATGGGCAGTCGCCACATGTAAGTAAAAAGTAACAGGCGTACGTAGAATCTGGTTTTCTATTATTAAAAGCTATTTTGTGTTCAACTACCTGTTTGTTAACAATTCTACTCGTTTGACCAATGTAAATTTTTGGGCAGTAGCTACGTGTAAGTTTGAATACACCACTGTGTAATTACGTTTTCTTTTGATTCTTGTTACTCTTAAAATATTTGCTTAAGTTGTTGTTTGTTCTGAAAGCTGGCGTTATTCCTTTCTTTTTTATGTGTGTGGCTATTTTTGATGGTATCTTGCCTTTTAAATGTAAACGAGCAGACTACTATGAAAATGAAAAAGTTCCTTTGCAATTATCATCACAGTTTAACTGAGAAAATAATAGTTAAGTGTTATATTTGATCTGTGCTGTTGTATGGAGCAGAAGTGTGGATACTAAAAGTATCAAGCATGAACAGAATTAAAGCACTGTAAATGTGTATTCATAGACGGATGCTGAAGATACCCTAGACAGCAAGAAAAACTAATGAAGAAGTACTAAGGAGGGTCAAAAAAGGTAATGAATTGTTAAAGACTGTTAATGAATGAATGAATGAATGAAAATGTCTTATCTGACGCATACAGTAATAGGCACAAAGAACTGATCTGAAAAATTAAGAAATATGGATACAGCGGTACAATGACAGAACTAATCTCCTGCTACCTCGCCAACAAAAATTCAGGATTCATATTAGAACAGTCCTATTCAAAGTCGGAATACTGGATGCAGAAGTACCACAGAGAGAATTTTTTTTCTGTTGCTTATAAATATGTACACAGCTGATGCCCCGAGAACAGTAGTTATTAAATACATTGCAACCAGAATCTTTCAGATAGCACTAGACGCCCTAGAAGAATGTGGCGTAAAGCGGAAAAGCAGTAAATCTGGAGAAGACCCAAGCAGTGATATTTTAGAAGAAACATGGCATACCAGCCAAACAATACCATGGATAAGGGACTCACGTTTACATTCCACGTTACAAGAACACTACAGAAGACAGAAATGGTACAAATCAATATCAGAAGCTCAACTAAAAAAAAAAAAGAAAATAAAATTCAAAACAAAAACAATGCTTATTAACAGCATCCCACTGCCCATCCTGACTTACGCATCTCTTGCAAGGGGACAGACCTGCAAGACAAACAGAAAAAGGATCTACGCTATTAAGATCCAAACACTACGAGAAGCAACGAACGTCCTTCGATACGTAGTGAAAATATTCCTTTTTAGAGACACCCAATATATCAACGCATTGGAACAGATAAACAAATAAATTTATCTTCCTTCCGTCAATGGAAACATAGCAACATAGCAAGACCCAAACAGCAACTGCTTGGCAATAACTAAGAAGAGATAGCATCTAAGTAGTTTTGCAATGCCAATTATCTCCCATGTCTAACTTTCACCTTCACCTTGAGCTGATTCTCATCTAAAATTTTCTTAAAAAAATCATAAAATAATACCTAGGGAATCAAAAAAAAAGATAACAAGAAAATAATATGAAAAATACTTAATTTACGTAAAAATAAGGAAAAACTTTAAATTGTAATCAGAATTAGTCCGCCTTTAGTAGCATAATATATAGGAGAAAAAATATATCACCTAATCATGCGGTACGCCACTGGTATAGTAAAATGATCAAATTTTGTTTTTAATAGGTGGAACTTATGACACAAAAAGCATTTTGTGTACATAGGACGGATACCTATCAGACGTGTGCTAGACACGATACATGGTAAAGATTGACAACGTGTATTATAATCAGTGAGCGTACAGTTACAGTTGCATTAGAGTAAGACGTAAAATGCTCAAGAAAACTTGTTCTTCGTAAACAAGATTGTTTTTATATTATTATATATTATATTATTGCAACCAATATTTCTGTTTTGTTTGGGAGACATATGATAACTCCAAAATGCATGTTTTTCAGTAGGGCAATTTTAACATTCGAGAAGGTTTCTTAAATCGAACGTAACAAAATAAAAAACCAAATATATTTCTTTAAATACTTTATTAAGTGCTATAACAGATGTAACAAACGAAATAAGTTTTAACATTTCTGTTTTTGATATAATGGCACATATCATATTTGTATAAATAATATAGAGATTTAAAAAGTATTATAATGGAGATAACTATCAAAAAGGGTAGAACTTAAACTATTATCGGTCAATGTATTTGTATTGGAAAACAGTGCTGTGGAAATATATGGCTTTAGTTGTACCAAATTAAAATTTACGGGTCGAAATTTTCATCACTGTCGCTTGTGTATTGCGGTTTGAGTGTGTTTAAGCGAATGGTAAAATCCATGATAGATTGGATCTGGGTCGAGAATATCTTTATATTTCATATAGTCTATGGGTAGAGGATCATTATAAGCTGGAAGTGTCTGAATATTAGACATGGAAGTTGACCTGCCTCTTCTTAGCATGGATATTGAACGAAACGGTTCATTGGGATCTAATGTGTATTTGAAGCCTATATCACTATCCTTTTTATAATGTAGCCAAAATACGCTGTTCCAAATAAAAGAATTTTACTTTATCAACATTTCTTTTTATAAAATGAGTTGTTAGAAGTTTGGAAAACCCAAAAAAGTCAGTTTGTTTCATAAATTTCACGTCAAAACGGGGGCTCGTCATTTTAATTACTGATATCCAGTCCTGTGGAACTGAAATTGTGGCGTTTCTTTTTTTCACAAATCTCTCTATGGTAGCATGGTCTGTATCACATTCTAAATGAGTATGACCAGGAACTAGGAACTTCAAGTACTTTTAAAAACATAATCGGTAATATATTATTTCGGTTTTGACCTGGGCACGTATCACAATAGAGGACTAGTTTTTCTACCTGTTCTGGCAAGTCTTTAATAAACTGAAATAAGTAAGATGCGATCTCATCAGCTCCTCGTTGAGCTACACCTTCGTGCCACACATAACAAGATTTTTGTGGTGATATTGCGGATTGTCAAATTGAAAGTTCATAACTTTCCTTTATAGAAAGCCACACTAAATGTCAAATTAGGTGTAGCCAAACACTTCTGCAAATCAAATGCAACTATCAAAAGCCTTATCCTGGTGTTATTGGCGTTCATTTTTTAATATTTGCTTTTCTTCTTCGATGGCGCTGCTTTTTATTTTTAGAAATAATGAATTAAAAGTTTTGCAAGTGTCATTAGATGGCTTCTTAAACTTTAAATTAGGATTTTTAAATAAGTTTCGAACAATACTTAAATTCAAGGGGGCGTTAGTTGCATTAGATTTTGTGTCATTGAGCTTTTCTTTATTTAGCGTATAAGAGATTTGTAAATTTAATTCTTGCCCTAAATACTGCTTTAAAGTGCGACTTCTACTCTAGTGGCTTTCATATTTTGGAAATGTATTAATAAAATATCGAGCAAATGAGATATCTGCTTCTGATCGCTTGTTACGTGAAGACTGCATACCTCTTAAATCGGACTTAAGTATGATAGAAGTAGGAGATGCTTTCTTTTTTTTAACGTCATCTAAGAAACCTCCGGTTTGTCCAAATACTTTCAAAAAGCAACATTTACAGATATTACCATCCATTTTCTCCAACTTATAAGGAACTGTAACGAAAAGAAAAGTTTGATATGTTCATGATATTTACCACTTACATAAAAAAAACTTACAGAAAATGCTACTTAAATATAATATTTATTTGAATCAAAGACAGTGGGACATAGCATAAAATTACCAAAATAATCTGCATATTATTTTACCAATTATCACATATGGACCAAAATGTTTTACCAAAAGAATGTGCATATTATTTGATCTAGACGTGATAAGTACCAATTATCAGATATGAACCAAAACGTTATTGTCTAGTTTTGTTTTCGGGTACATGATATAATATTTTAACAGGACTGTACCAAACAAAATTTAAATAATAGGGACTTATCGATATTATACCAACCCATGGCACGTTTTTAAGACGTGATGGGCATACCATAGTCAGATCAAACGAAAATAGATCAAAAACAAAATGCAGTGCAGGACTGCAGTGTTTCTCCCAAACACCACAGATTTTAATTGTCCCCTATTTTTGTATTTCGTGCGCTGTCTTTGGTTATACAACTTTTATTGTAAAACTTTTAACTACCTTTGAAAAGAACTTTCTTTAAGATAAATATCAGATTATAAAATTCCAATAAGGCTATTCAGAATTTGTTATCTATCCTATTACCCCTTTCATCGTTCACCCTTCACACCGGAAATGGAGAATACACCCCGCACGACTCTTAGCGGTCGGTTAAATTGATTCTTAATTGAAATTAAGTATTCGATTAAAAGGGCTCAATTAAGCGTTGGTGATGACAACGACGCCAACGCCGCGGCGGCATTTTCGAACCTCGACGCGTGGCTATCGTCAGGAAATCCGTGATGTGAAGCTTGCACAGTAGCGTGTATTTAAGGGATGTTATATTCAACATAACAAATTTTAATTGGCTATTATAAGATACTTTATAAAACACTATGAGATTTATTACCTAATTCAAAATGTGGTATTACCTAATTCAAAATCTGAAAACCAATTATCACATGTTAAATTTCTTTATTTGGTAAATATGGACTCTGTCAGACGTTTTACTATATTGGTAAAAACTAAAATATTCTGCTCATTCGCTTTTTTGTCTTAGGTGAGTTCTTTTAAATTTCCAAAAATAAATGGTTCGTAAAATCTATGTTCCATATTTTCAGTGTCATCTTCGTCGCCAGATTTTATTGCATTTTGTTTTGACTCAGAATCCCCCTTATGAGCACATTTTCAAAATAATTAAAAAAACATGTAAAAACAAGTTAAATTTACAATATACTAGTAATGGAGTATGTAAATTTGGTTTGAAAAATAAAAGTATAACAACTTACATAAATGGTCGCGCGTATACATCAAATCCGATAAAGTTAAGAATTACAGGAATTTACGGATTAGCAATACTAAAACAGAAAAGTAGATAAAAGGATCACGCCACACTCACTCAAATTTACAAATACTAAGCTTTAACTGTATATCTTTACTGTATACTCGCTCCTATAGAAAGGTTAAATCGGAATTAGGAACAGAAAAGAAATGCTGATTACTCCGCTTTGGGATTCTACGATTGGTTTGGCCTATGTAAGTTCGAAGACAATATACACAAGAAATTTTATAGACTCACGTGTTGTTGATTTGGAATATTGTCTTTAACAGAGCAGGCAAGAGATAAAAGTTTTCAATGACACGTTTATTCTAAAGAAAAAAAACTTTTCTATGATGAGGATCTGACTCTTTAGTTTAGGATTTAGTGTAATTCCTCTTAGTATAAACTTAGATCGCAGGTATTTATAGTCAACTGCCCCCCTTTTCTTTTCATATTCTTAAGTTGCAAAAAAGAGCAATTCGTTATCTATTTGGTCTCAAACAAACAACTCATTGCAAGACCTACTTTAAAAATCACGGAATTTTGAGGCTTCCCTCTTTATTTATTTTGGAAATGGTTTGTTTGATTCGCAAGCATCTAAACATTTTTCCCGATAGACCTGATCATGGCTACTCCATTACAAATTCGGATTGTAACGTTTATTTACCGATCCCGTCCACTCAGCTAGTAAAGAATTATATTCTATATAGTGCAAAAAAACTTTATAATCACCTTCCAAGAGAAATTAAATCCGCAACATCTTTCATTAAGTTTCGTAAGATGACAAAAACCTATCTCTCTGAAAGACCATATTATTCAGTTGACGAGTTTCTTAATGTATAACAAAGAAACAAAATTAGTATTGTTTATAATTACATTTGGGTGTCTCAAGCAGTGGCTACAATTTGTCTCATTTCTTGTTGTCTGTACAAATTATGTAAGTAATACAATAATTTTACTAATTTAAAATTGTATTGTTCTGTTTTTTTATTATATTTATTTTTGTTTTATACTTTTTGTACTTTTTGACTGATTTTTTTAGCTTTGTCCATAAAATTGTTCAATAATTTTCAGTGACAATAAAGCATATTTCTATTCTATTCTTATGCCTTTAATGTCATTAAAGACATTTTTTAATATATTAATATTCTATTATAATTCTATGTATTCTATTATTATTCTATTAATTTATCAGTTCTTTTTTCCTAACATTTTAAAGTTTATTTATATTACATTAATATCATCAATATAACTACTATAGTTAACACTGGTCCACATATCAGAATTACAAAATTTTTGTTATCATAATAGACATTTTATCATACTCTTTATATATATATGACTCTTTAGCATACTCTTATATCATACTGTAATATACTACTGCAATATTGGTGGTTTAAGTATTATAAGTAGAACTCGTTTACTTAAAGTACCTTTACCACCTGAACTGGTGATAACTAGATGGGGAACATGGTTAAATTCAGTACATTTGATAACCGATAATTTTGAGGGAATTAGAGACGTTATTTATGGACTCTTTAAAAAACCGTTATTAAAAAGTAATTTGGCACAAAACCAAACCAATTTTGTAAATATTGCTGAAATAATTAATAGGTTAGGAAAGCGAGACATTTTATTAGACCAAAGTATTGAAATAATCAATTCATTTAATGAAAAAATTAAACATCTTGGGAAAACCAACAAAGTGTATCAAAAATTCTGGGCAGTGCTAAAGAACTTTACTTTTTCCTGTCTGGATCCGACTACAGTTTTTCTGCCCAATATCGGGCTACGTCTACACCCTTTGTATTTGCGAGCCATAAATCATCGAGGGTGCACTGTGATGGGCAAAGTCTGCATACTCTCAGGTGCTCCAAGTTCTGTATTATCCCACATTCACAAAGTGCGTCGCTGTCTGTCTTGATGCCCCATTTAATGAGGTTCTGTTTTACAGGGACAACACCTGTGCGTATGCGATTCAGTGTCCGCCAGGTTCTCCAGTCCAGGTTCATCCATTAGGGTGTTCTGGATGTAGGGGGAACAGTTCGGGTGGTTCGACGCTGGCATTTCTCATAAACCTTTTCCTTGATTTAAGTCAGCTGATTCCTGGCGGTTCGTCAAACCCGTATAATTGGTGCCTTTCATCAAAAGTTTGCCTGAACTTCTACACATATTGTGAGGTGCATCTACGGTCATCTGGTGATGAGAATCCAGCTACCCGGTACAGTAGGGGTAGGGGGTAGGTTTCATACAACCGGCAATTATTCTGCATGTTTCATTTAACGCCGTGGTGTTTTGTTGGGCGTGTCTAGATCTACCCCAGACGGGACAAGCATATTCTCCTGTTGAGAAACATAAGGTCTCAGCTGTTATCTTCAAGACCTGGGGTTTGCATCCCACTTGCTCACTACAAGTTTCCGGAGAAGGTTGTTTCTCGTAGAAACCTTTTGTCTTGTGCTTTGACAGTGGAATTTATACGTTAGTGACCGGTCTAGTACTACTCCAAGATATTTACTACTCCAGCTTTACATGCGCCAGTTGGTTGTTGAGATAGAATGCACATACTTGGGTTTTAGTAGCGTTTGGCTTTAATGAGTTTTGTTTGTAGTAAGTTGACATCATGTTTAAAGCCTCTTCCATTGTCGACTCTACTTGTGTAAGTGTTTTTCCCTTTACGGCTATACCAAGGTCATCAGCGTAGACAAAACTCTCAGTCTCAGGTGCATTGGTTGGTCGTTGGTGTAGATGTTAAATAAGAACTGCGCCAGAACGCTTCCTTGAGGTAGGTCATTTTTTTGGGTTCTCCATCTGCTCCTCTTTCCATTTAGCAAAACGTAGAAACGTCTATTACACAACAGTGATCTAATGATATTTACCAGGTCGTAGTCAAGCACAGTATTATAGATCTTAGTAAGCAGGGGTCTGTGGTTTATCGTATCATAGGCCGCTGTGAGGTCTATCAAGGCTTCTCCCACTATCTCTTTCTGCTCAAATCCCTCCTCTATGTATTCTGTTAGGTTCAGCACTTGGCCTGTGCATGATTTACCTGGTCTGAAGCCTGCTTGTTGTGGGATTAGTTTTGCATCTAATTTTTCCTGGATACGGTTTAAAATGAGGCATTCATACAAGTGCTAAAGAAAAATAGGGGATATAAAACATTTTTTAAATAAATAATAATATTAACATGGGGAGTTGTGAAAGAAAATATAATTTTACAGGTAGTACCCTTAATTATACAATATTTTAAGTTTGCTCCTTTAACTTCATGTGAAGTAGAAAGAAGTTTTTCGACATACAAACAATTATTATCAGAAAAACGGCACAGTTTTCCTCTAGAAAATTTAGTAAAACATTTAATAATGTATACTTTTAACTGTAAAAATTTCAATAAATGTTTTTTGTGACATTAAAACAAAATAAATTAATTACAATTAAATACAAGCATTACTGCCTTTTTTGTTTATATGCATTAAATTTATAAAAACATGAAAACCATATTTTAGTACATATTTCAACTGTTTTTTGTGCATATTTGTATGCATCTTTTAGGGTTTTTTAAATGCATATTTCCCATGCTCTAATTATAAGCAACTTTTTTTTTTCATTTTTATTTGTTTTTAAATTGTTTTGTATATCTCGTAGTATATTTTCTTAATTTAAAATTCATTTCCTTATTTACCGTATGTATACGTTCGTTAAATATGTGTCATTTAACAATCTCCCCATATATATTTACGAACTAGAACTGATAGCCCACCCTAATGAAAGTTTTTATTAGTAACCGCCAAGGTAAGTCGTTTCGTCTGGCTGACAAACAAACATTCACTGATCCCGTCTGAAATATTGATAAAATTCGAATCGTGATGCAACGGAATTCACATGCCGGGGGAAATCTACTGTAAAATGACAAAAACACTGCTACTAATAAAAATTACAAGAGGACATAAAATTTTACGATTTTCTAAAGTTGAGTTAAGCCGGCAATCACGAGCGAAATCCATTTCCCCATTTTATGACTTGGTGTCTACTTTCTTTTCTCTTATGAAAAATGTATTTCTGATGCTCCAACAAATAAATAATATATCTGGGATTTTATTTCAATCACAGGGTAGATGCCTTGATTTATCTACTTTATATTGTCGGAAGTGTATGAGGTAAACATCAATAAAAATCAACTACAGAAAATGTTTTATCAAGTTTTTAAATCCATTTTGAGATTGATTTTTAATTCTAGGGAAAGAAGAAAATATTGGAATGCTTTTTATCTAAAGTTGTACTCTTCTAATTCTTATATTATGTAGTTAAGCATAACAATACTTGTTTGGTCAATATTTTACTCCCTTACTGGAGCTTTTCGGGTCCGTGCTGAGTTTTACTTTTCAATACACCCTCTTATCTTCGGGAGTATATCCTGTGATATAATCCAGCTGCATAGTCTCCAAAAAACTAAATTTTCGTAGCCCTATCTATAATATGGATAGAGCTATGTATTTATTATGGACAATAGAAGCACGCCGATGCCACGACGAGCACAAGCACGAATTTTTATTTGTATTTTCTTTTTCAAAGAAATGAGTTAAAGTGAATGATTTCTAACGTAACTGACCAGAAGTGCCCATATCGGATACAAAAGCTGATAAGTAGGGGAATTATTTTAATTAAATAAATATTATTTACAAAAGATAATTTTACTTTATATTATTTTAATTGAATCACTTGTTTCGAAAAGGTAACACATGACACTTTTTGCCAAATACACTTTTTGACGTAATATTGCTCACAAATTGTTCCTACACAGTATGTAGTTTGAAAACGTAACATATCTCATCTCGTCCCTGTTAAAAATAGACATTGAGTTTTGATTTAGTTAGAAAAGGTAACAAATGTTGGCCATGTTACCTTTTTGAACCAAACCAACTCAATTGGTTCGGTAACGATCGGCTTTCGGCTGACGGTAACATATTGGAATGATAATTATCACGCCAGTTCTTGCAAGTACAGCTAGCTCACTGGAACATTGTTTATTGTAATACACTCAGTGATGTCGTCTAGTAGCGAGAGTGAAGATGAAATAATACGAAAGAAAGGTGTTGTGAATGCAGACAACTATAAACGAAAGTTTATACAAAATGCTAAGGTGAAAGAAAAAGCTCATATAAATCATGTTGAAAAAGAAGTACTCCAGTCACTGTGGAGGAAAAGAGGTCAATACCTCTAAATTTTTTATAACTGAATCGATTTTGCTAATAATTTGGAATTAGGCTTATCTTACCTCCCTCTTTAAAAGTTATATATGCGATAGGTGAGCTTTTTATTTTTAAGGGGTGAAATCACCACTTATTGAAAATAATGAAAAAAATTTATATTAAAGCATTTTATGGATTTAAATCGTATTAAATTAGGTAATTGAAATATTGTCAATTATATTAATGGATATTGTGTACATTCTCAACCCTTAAATAATCTTAAAAACCACCCCTTTTAATAAAAATAATTGTAAAAAATCGTTTAACAGGTTCAAACGCTTTTGTAGTGCATTTATATCATCTACAATGTAATTCTCTGCTTATATAAAATAATTTTGGTTGATTGCAACACTTCAACCCTTAAAAACTACCCCCTATGTCAAAGTATATAAAAAAATCTTTTTAAACAACTTCAAACGTTTTTAATGTACATTTATATTCAAAAATTCCTTTCTTATCAATAAAATATTTTTTGATTGGTTGCTTATTTTCAACCCTTAAAAACCACCTCTATGCTCACGAAACAAATCCCCCTTTGGTAAATGTCTAAATAAAAAAATTAAGTATACTGATGATGTTTTTATTGTAAAAAATTATGCATGAAAATACTTTACATTAGAAAGTATACAAAATATATTTACAAAAATAAAAATTATTTACAATTTATCAAATTATGCATTGTCTGAAGCGTCATTCTCGTCGTGTTCTATAAATAACTCCACCTCTTCGTCTATTGCAGGACAGTTTTGACAATTGTCGCCAGAGCATGTTCCACACGTAGCATTGCAAAACAGACCTAGTCTACGACAGCCACACGCTGAGCCGCAACCCTTTTTGCAATTGCAAAAAATCAGTTTCAATAGTTCTTCTGGTGCAGCTGAACTTTTCATTTTTATTGGTTGTAAAATATCATCACTCTTGAACCATCCCCAATCCGTTATATCAATCTCTTTGTTTCCAAGCCATATCTGAGTTTGTAAATAAACTCTTTTGATATGCTCATTCAGGGCACTTACAGTTGGTACAAGAGATGATAATTGAACTACACTATTTTTAGTTGTGGCTTTAATAAACGATTCGTATCGCATTTGTTCAAGTAATGATGAATAATCTTCGACCTTATTCATTTTGTTCATGTGGGTGTCTTTGGCAAGGCCATACAGCAAAATTGTACAGTATCTCCCAGCTTCTAAAATGTCTTCGAGATCTGAAGTACTCCTGTCATTGGCACTCATTGGCGGCTTGCCCACGCAACTTCAAAGGAGTGTCGCTTCTCTGTGTTCGTTAGTTCTCTGAAGCAAATGTTCAGTTTAGAGGTGCCTATATTATATACATAACATATATTTATATATATATATATATATATATATATATATTTATATATATATATATATATATATATATATATATGTATGTATGTATTATATACATATTTGTGTGAGTGTTAGTGTGTCTGTTACCAGTTTTTCAAATATACTTGAATAAAGCATTTATATATACAGAAAATAAGTTGAGGCTCCAAAATATAAATAACATGCTCCAAATTCTTTCTAGAATAACTCCGTTAATTTTTAAGCTACAGTGTCCATTAAAAAAATATTTTGAAGGTAATTTCAAAAGCTACAAGACTAAGTAGATTAAAATATGTTAAAATTCTTTATTTTTAAATAGTAAATGGCCAAAGTGCTGATTACAGGTGTGTCAGCCGCTGTATCTCAAACTTCAATTGGCTATATCTCTATTATTTTTCAAGCTACAACAAAAATAAAAATATTTGTTAAGAAAAAAACTACATTTTGGTATAGTACCATTTTTCACGTATCTCTTATAGTTTTAGATTTATTTTATAAAAATGTAAATTTTTAGATAATTAAAAAAAAAGATTTTTTAATTTAAACATGATTTTTTCAAAAAATGCGCATTTTAAACAGGCTAAACTTTTAAAACTTATAAATAACACTAAAATAAAATGAATTGTAGCAGATATACGTTTAATTTCAATTCTGATCGAAATAGTGTTACTTATACTGCTCGTTTTTTTTTAAAAGGCTAGAGTAATTCAAATTCTTTCCTTCGTATTTTACTTTGTTTTAATCGAAATAGCTTTTAACATAGCTCATTTTAAAGGTCTTTTCTAGCTCTTTAAAAAGTGTTGTATGAGTTTTTATCAAAACAGATGTCCATTTTCCGATATTTGATGTTAAATGCATCGAGTATAGTATCCCAAAAATAAAAAGTCATCTTCAAACAATTATAAATCGCTTAGTATTGTACTTATAAAACTAAATAAAAAAACAATCTCTTTGTTTTTTTATAAGCTTTATTTTTGCTCATTATAGATTTTTCAATAAAACGCTTTGTTTTTGAGTTATTCGTACAAAATCATTGGAAAACATGTTCTTTTTTGCGAAAAGTTTACTTTTTCAAGTGCGTATAACTCAAAAAGTATTAATTTAGCGAAAAAAATTTATATGACATTTTTTGTTTAAAATTTGATTCTATATCAATTCCCGGGGTTATTTTGAGTGTAAAAAGTTCAACCTCCTAGATGGGGTGCCAACCACCCCAGGGGTAGAAGCACACATTGGCACCATATAACTTATGTTTTTTGAGTAATTTACTACCCACTGTAAAAATTTCAGATAAATCGGTGCAGTTATAAAAAATTTAAAGGGAAAATGCCACAGTAACTGGACTAAAGTTCCTCAGAGAAAAACAATAGTAAACTGTGGGTAAGTAAAAATAGTAGAGTTTTTAGAGTACAGAGTTAAATAAATTTTTTATTATTTTTAGCTGTCTAAAGAAGTGTTGTCATATGTTCTCTTGTAAAAACAAGGCGAAAATTATAGCCAACCTTAACCAACTTTCAAACAAAAATGAGCACGATCTATATCTGCATGGACTCATAGACTCGAATCCGGTGCAAAACATTAGAAACCGTAAGGCATCCGTAGCATCAAGTAAGCATAAAAGTTATTCTTGTAAATACTATGTTTGTAGTATTGGCAGAGAAAAGAAGTATGCAAGAAAGCTTTCATAAGCTTGCATGGAATTAAAATTGCATGGATAAAATGATAATTGTCATTCCAGGTTAGTAGTTTCAGACGTTTTACAGTGAAAATTTAATTTTGTATTTATTGTCATAAAAATATTTTAAATATGCCGATATATACCGAGAATGAACAATGACTAATATTAAAATTATTAAATTATTTTCAATTGGAAAAAGAGACTGGGACAACTTTATTACTCGTTTCTGCCGTTCGTGAAGTAGGTTTTATAATTATTAATTAATAAAAATTTTTATACAGGACGGGACCTTTAATATGTAAATTTAAAAAAAAATTGAAATATTAAAGTTTTTACTCCACATTTTAAAAAAAAAATAACCTTTTCACATTTAGCCGATTACGATCCTGTAACTGTCAGATTTAACTAAAATGTCATGCAATAATTCTCGACTTTCTTAAAATCCTATATGACGTCAAAATTAGTGACGCACTGAAAGAAGGGTTTGGGACGAACTGTACTAGCGTATTCTGTTCAAAATATTCTACTGTTTTTTACCTAAAGTCTACTAGTAACGCGTTATTAATTTAAAATTTGAATTTGTTATAAATCACAACGTGTAAAACACACAACGAAGTACGTTTAGTAGATCCAGTTAACTCAGTTTGTAATCCCAATTAAACGGACCCAAGTTAGATTATTGTTTGCCTTGGGGAAGGAACATCTCGCCCTCTACCCCGTGCTAATAAGTTTACTCGCAGGTTTGCTATAACCAGTATTACGAAGTTTTTCTTATACAGTTCATTAGCAAATTTCTATATTCAGTTATAATGGTGGTAAGTTACATTTGGTGTAGCGTATTTTTCTTCTGTCAGTTGTAAAGTTGTAAGAATTTGTGTCTAAATATCAGTATCAACTTCATTTCAATAACTAAAAATCAAATATTTTATGAACGCAAACTTTGTATTTTAAAAAACTTTTCTGATCTAGAAGTCAAACGCTATTTTTAAAAACTGGCAGAGTCAACTGTTACACAATACTTTAGAGAACTAGATAGGTTATATAAACGTATGCCATTGTTATAAAGACTTACATTTCCACTACGATGCCGTGAAAATGATATCATGCCAAAGGGCTTAAATCTAAGATCACTTTATTAGACAAGAGTAACAGATAAAATTCTACTTACGTCCATTTTATTAGTAAATATTTTAAATTAAAATATTGTAATTGAAGATTTACTTTTCGATACCAAAGAAGATTCTAATTTTGCTTTTTGTGTTATTTTTTATATAGAGTAAGGGGTACAGTGATTGGTCGGTAAGGAATTGTCAATTGATTTAATTGTAAATTGGTATCTTTTAAAGTGAAATATTTTGTAAGGCTTATTTATTAGCAACGAAACTTAAAATTTTATAAAAACTCAGGTTATTTTAATCTGAAATAATAATGTATATCAAAATTTAGTTATTAACATATAGAATTACAGTCATTGGTCTTTCATAAAATTTATAATTTTCTTTTTTGTTTGTGCAGGTAAGGCACACAAAACTATCGAAATTTTCAATTTCTTGTTTATTTGCAAAAAATATTAATGTGGTATCCTCAACATAAATTGAAATTATTCCAACTTTTGATTTAGATATATGACAGAAAGAACAATAGCACAATCCTATAAACAAAAGGGGATTTATAGGTGGGTTGGTGTTGTTTGATTGTTTTACCGTTATATCTGAGAAAATTTGTATTTTGTCATGTTTTGGATATCCCTCAGCTTCAAAAAATAACTTTCTTTTAGCCGAATCAACAGCACGTTTTTCTTTGCTGGTTTCCAAATTTGTACATTTGCTTTATGTATTTTTTAAATTTGATGAAATTATATTGTTGAAGACTTAAAAAAATATGTTATCAATTGTGTGCAGATTAACGTTTTCCTCTACAAATTTTAGAAAATTGGTTCCGTGACAATTCTTGTTATTCTTTGAGGTTAATCACTTCTGGTATATGTACTCTAACTCCACTTTTCAAAGTAGTGCTTTTAATCATATGATCAATAAGTGTGTCTGCTTTTAAAATATTTGTATCTGCAATATCACCTGTATTAACTGTAACATTTTGTTTATTCTTCACATTCTATCACCTGTATTAACAGTTTGACATTTTTTGCTTCCGGAATTGACTCTTGTGGCAAAATTAGTTTATTACTTTCATCTTGGTTTCCTTTTCCTGACCTTTATTTTTTGCTTTTGCATCAATTCTCTTTTGTTTTCGTTTTAATTTTATTTTTTCTTGTTCTGCTTTTTCTTCAATTTTACGCTTTTCTACATATTGACCATCTGAAGAAGTGAGTACGAAAGGCAACATTTCTGTTGGCTTTTCTGGGATTTTTGGCAAAAAAAAATTTGTCGATTGATGTGTCAATTTATTTAGATAATGAATTGTCTTGATTAACTAAAGGCAGATTATTGGGTGTCGATTAAATATCTAAAGTCATTGAATCTTCTGTGGCAGTGATTTTATATTGTATATAATATTACCGTTTTCTGGAAGTTAAACTCGAAAATCCGAAAGTATATTTTCTTCTACTATAACAGGAAAAATTTGTACGTTGCATATGATTTTATTCTCACCTACAGGGTTAAGTGTAATATCTGAAGATATGTATATGGGTTTCTGTGATGATAGAAGTATCCTGTATATCATTCAAGTAGATCTAAGGTATTTTAAAATAATTTAAATATATTAAAGATCAATTTTAAATTTCCATTTACTTCTTCGCAATTATCCAAACCTCAAAATTCTAATATTTTTGCTGCTCCAACTGTGTGGACAAAATCTTCATATGCTATAGATTTTGTTATAGAAATAGTGTGATTAATACCTTTATTCGGGTCTTTGATCTTTGTTAAACATTTATAGTAATCTATTACTTTAGGTTTCCATGAATACAATCCAGATTCTTTAAAGCCATTAATTATGGAACCTTATTTGCACAGTCTTGCAAATTATGCAAATATAAGTGGTTTTTCTTTCTTAGGTGATTCAGTGTCATAGTCTGTTGGTAAATACCCTGCATCTGAGTCCACATCACTTGCGCCAGAATAAACTTTCTCATTCCATTTTTGCAAAATTTTCTCAAAATTTTTATTACTGAATTTAACCCTCTTTGAAGGCCCAGGATGACTTCCAGAGTCCATTTCATTACTCTTTTCTTTAAATACAAAAAATATTATAAACAATTCATATTTTACCCATATAAGACTAATCAAAAATACTTACTTAAAAATAACCTCTGGTAAATTTTACCGGTTAAGATTTTTGATAATGCTCTACGAAAGAAAATATTCACAATACATGCTGACCGCTTTGATTAGCAGTGTTATACAAACTGCCCGAGAGGTACTGATACACATGAAATTGTAAGTGGCACACCACAAAATCCGCGTTTTGGGACCGCCCACCGGTGAGAAATACCGGATCTCTGTAGTTAAGGGTTAATAATATATTTGTCGTTTGTGCACGCTTTTGAAACTACTATGCTTTTTGTTTTCTTTTTACTCATACTAAGACATTATTGCTTATCTTATCTAAATAATTAGTTCAATATATTAAATCGTATCCTTATTCTAGTTTAAAGTTCAAGGTTCTTAATTTTGTCCGAAACTTAAATTCCATAACACATAAATAAGAGCATTCATGGTGGCACCTATGAAGAGTAATCTTCTTCTTCTTATGCTGCCTATCCGTTACGGATGTTGGACACTAACATGGCTATTCTGACTTTGTTGACTGCTGCCCTGAAAAGTCCGGTAGTGGTTAAGTTAAACCATTTTCGCAGGTTATGCAGCCAGGATATTCTTCTTCGTCCTGGACCCCTTTTTCCATGCACTTTACCTTGAAGTATGGTCCGAAGTAGATTGTATCGTTGTTCATTGCGCAATATATGGCCCAGGTATTCTAGTTTGCGACGTTTTATGGTTATGACTAGTTCGCGCTCTTTACCCATTCTATGTACCTCTTTACTCTTAACTCGGTCTATCCAGGAAATCCTCAACATGCGTCTATAGCACCACATCTCAAATGCTTCGAGTCGCTTTAGTGATGCTTCAGTTAAGGTCCATGACTCCACGCCATATAAAAGAACGAAGAATACGTAGCATTTTAGTAAACGAACTTTTATTTCCAATTTTATATCGTGGCTGTTAAATATTTTTTAAATTTTGACAAAAGCTGATCTTGCCTTCTTGATCCTTATTTTAATTTCCGTCAACTGGTCCCACTGTTCATTTAAGTTTGCACCCAGATAACAAAAGTTGGTGATTTGTCTTATAGGTTGTTGGTTAACTAGTAATTGACCAGGTGGTATCCTATTTTTGCTCATAATCATGTATTTGGTTTTTTGATGTTAAAATCAAGCCCAAACCTGCTACTTACTTCTGCCACCCTAAAGACAAGTGTCTACAGACCTTTAAGACTGTCTGCAAAAATGACAGTATCATCAGCGTATCTTATGTTGTTCAATCGTTCTCCGTTTATAAGTATTCCCTCGTCTATGTCCGTTAGCGCTAGGTTCATATTGTGCTCTGAATATGTTTTTAACAATAATGGGGACAATATACATCCCTATCGCACACTTTTTTTTATTTTTATGTCGTCTGTTAACTGATCCCCAACTCTAACAGCTGCAGTTTGTTCGTAATAGATATTGTTTATTATACGGCGATCTCTGCTGTCTAGACCAACTGAATTTAATATTTTCATCAGTTCGTCATGTTTTATTCTATTGAACGCTTTCTGGTAATTAACAAATCACACATATATATCACAATTCACGTCTCTACATCTTTGAAAGTGAACTTGTATTGCGAAAAGTGCCTCTCGAGTACCCAATGCATCCCTGAACCCGAATTGTGTGTTTGTCATGTCTTCTTCACACTTTTTATATATTCTTTTATGTATAATTTTTAAAAAAGTTTTCAGTAGATGGCTCATAAGGCTTATTATTCAATAATCTTCACATTTTTTTTCATTGGGTGTTTTAGGGATTGTTAGAAAAGTTGACCTTAGCCACTGTTAGGGTATTTTTCCAATTTGGTATATATTGTTGAAGATCAAGGTAAGTCTTTTTACGTCGTCTTACTAATCTTACTGAAAATATTATTCTTCCTTATGAATAACTTTTTAAATCATAGATCTTTCAGAATCACAATAAAGTAAGTGTTATCGCAGTCACATATTACTAAAAATGGTGTGCCGCAATGCTCTACATTCAGTTTCTACATTCAGTTTCACTCTTTTCTTACTAGTTATCAACGATACTTTTGTGTCTTTAATATATTGTATGTGATGATTCTGTTTCTGATTTATAAATTTAAAAAGAATGTTAACGGAAATCCTCGCTTTATTAGGTTTACTGGAATATATACTGCCGACAGCTGGCTCTGTATTACTTTACATAAGAAAACATAAAATATCTCTCCACTTTTCTTTCGTTTCATAACTTAAAATGTGAAGTTTTAAAGTTGAGGATACTCGTTAAAGTGTAAACTTGCATTAAATAAACAGTAGCAGATCCTATACTTAATTAAAAATTGCCTGCAGTGAGAGATATAACTATTTTTAGAGTTGAAGAACACTTTAAAAGCTTAACTGAGTCGTAGATTGTGAATTAGTAGGAACGACTTAACAATTAGTGAAATGTTAATAATTTAGGTTGTTGGTAGAGATGGATAATTGAGTTTGGCCAAGTAACCAAACTTTGAAACTAATTCGACTACCAAGGGACTCCCTTCTTGCACTACTATTAAAACAGTAAATTATTTTCACTAAAGGAACAGATATCATTTTAAAGAGGAATAACTTTAAATTATATATAACGTAGTCCTAATTAAAAATTCGCTAATATATTTTTTCGTTTAGATCGGCTTGTTATTAAGAATAGTAGTTGTTTAACACTTTGACCGCCAAGCCAAATCAGTGCAGAGTTCCGTTGGAAGACGACTTTTTTTTCTTTAAACTATTTTTAAATTACTTAATTAAAATAGTAAAGAATAATGGAAAATGTCTCTGTGCGCCACGTGTATACTTTTATATACACAATTATTCCTAGATTGCCAGTGTACGTACATTTGACGCATACGATTTCAAATTTAGCGCTTAAAACTTCTGCCGCCTGTTTGATTAAGCTCATCTGCTAGCTATGCTGTCTTCGAACTATCCTGTCAGTATGTTTATGTTTAGATCATAGCACTCTAGCACCTAGCATTGAAACTTCCGTTTTAATGAATAAAACAATGATTAGCGCATCACCTAGTGACCGGGAGCGTAACTACATATACATGACGCTAAATTCAAAAGCTTAGTAATATTGCCTAGGATTGTGAACTCATTTTAAAGTAAAGGAAAATCGATATATGTAATCCTAAAATAACAAGAAAAATCCTTACCTTATACCTAAGGTACTTTATATAATCCTTATCATACGATAATAAATATTTTTCGTATACTTTTTGGGTTTTCTTGTTATGTTGAGACAATATTTATTTTCCATTACATTAAAATGTCAAAGTGATTAAAAAAATTAAAGAATCAAATATAGAATAAAACCTTTATTTATAAAAATGTTACAAGAAATGTTATATGTGTTACAAGAAATATTAATAATACAAGCCAAGTGTAGCATAATTTAGTTTTCTTAATGTTGTGACAACAACTGGTCAGTATTTAAATAACTGTTTTGTCATTCTTATGTCAAGTTTTATGTGAATAAAAGCCTAATTCTGCAAAAGGCATTTTACTACAATTTTAGTCGCATAAATTTACAATTTAGGGCTCTTAACAGCACTCACCCATTTATCAAACATATCCATACAATTTCGTGGACTTGGAAAACGGTAATGCTTGCTAGTAGTATCCATGCAATCTAGAACACAACATCTTCTTCTTTGTTAATTTTTTCGTTTTTCCATTGGTATTCCATATAATGTGTTCGATGCCATAATAAAAAATCGTCTAAAGTTATACCTTTTTGCACTACTTATATAAAAATTTTTAAATTATAAAACAAATTATAAAAAATAAAACAAATGCAAATATGGCGGATTTGTCTAAACTTAACTTTGAATATTTGACTTTCTAATATATTATTTATCTATGGAATTGACCACAGCACACTCTCTTCACGCAGAAACTAGACTGGCAGCGCCACCAAACGAATGGGAGCGAAATCCGAACGTGATTTGACCTTGGCTATCCCTGTTACCAATCTAGGTGTAATTTTATCTATGGTTTAGATCCGTAACGGAAAGCGTGTCGTACCAGTCGAACGGTGGTAAATTTAAAATTTGTTTGTTCGTTCATTTGACGTAGCCCTGGCAATAGCCGGATGACATTTTAAATGTCGAGAAAGCGTATAACTGGCAAAAGTAGGGATTTTTTTTAATATCTTATTTTCTTAGTCTGTAGTTTTCTGTACCATACCAATTTATTTGTGTACTACATGAGTAAAAATTGGAAAATAATCTCGGCGGATACTGTTCTCGAATTAATTTGGGAACTGCTAGAAGAACTAACCGATAACGGCGAATTTGAGGAGGATAATGTGGTAGTAGAAGATAGTGCAGATTTAGACGATGAGAACCTGGATAACATTGTGAATCATCCGGATTTTTCTCCTGAGGTTCGTGAAATTGATGATGATATTATCGCTTTTGTGGAACAAGTTATAGTTAATGCGACATCCTCAACAACATCAGGTAAAAGAAAAAGAGTAAAAAAGGAAACTGAAACTGTGAGAAATGTTACAGACTTTGAATTTATAATAAAACCTACTTCAGGAGAACTACTTGGGAAAAACGGATACAAATGGAAAACTACTGTTAAAATTTCAAATAGTAAAATATCTAAGACGATGCTTGTACATATAAGGCCAGGACCCATACCAATCACAAATTATACTTTCGATATCCGTGAGTGCTTTAATTTATTTATTAATACAGAAATAAAAAACGAAATCCCGTTTTACACACCAACGAGGAAATTCGTCGTCAAAGAATGAACTACAAAAATCCCACATACTCTTCTGTAAAAGACCTGTACCTAGAAGAACTAGATGCATAATTTAGTCTTCTAATAATATCTGCTGCGTTGAAAGGTAACCACCTATCCGGCGAAATATTGTTTAACAGTGAGTATTGCGGTGATAGATACAAAGCTACCATGTCGAGAACAAGGTTTAATTTTCTTATAAATTGTCCAAGATTTGACGACAAAAATACACGTGAACAAAGATTGCTAGAAACAAGACTTGCACCTATTTCAAAAATATGGGATAAGCTATTAATCAATTGTAGGGACAATTATAAACCCAGCTCATATATACGTCACGATAGATGAACAACTAGTTGGTTTCAGAGGTCGCTGTCGTTTTCGTATGTACATACCTTCTAAACCTGATCGTTATGGAATGAATAAGTAATGATGTGTGACAATTCAACGAAGTATATGATTGATGCCATGCCTTATCTTGGTAAGCAAGCAACAGATTTAGGGAAACCAATAGCAAACTACTTTGTTAAAAATTTAGTATCGTCAATAAAGGGATCAAATTGTAATGTTACTATGGATAACTGGTTTTGTAGTGTACCTCTAGTAACAAACTTACTTGAAAACTACAAGATTACTGTTATTGGCACTATGAAGAAGAATAAAAAAGAAAAACCCCTGAATTTTGTTATATTCATTTTCAAGAGAGGAAACCAGAAACATCTTTATTTTTGTTTGATCAAAATATGAGCTTATTGTCCTATAAGCCAAAAGCAAATAAACTGGTGATTTTGGTTTCCTTCTGTCATTAAGAGGCAACAATAAATAAGACCTCCAAAAAGTCAGAGGTTGTAATGAATTATAACTCAACAAAAGGAGGAGTAGACTCATTTGATCAGATGTGGAATAATATGAATTGCAACAGAAAAACTAGAAGATGGCCGCTATGTTTCTTTTATAACATGCTTAACATTGCATGCATTAATGGTTATGTAATTTATGTACATAATTTTTACCGAGCTAATAAAAATGACAAGCCTTTACGTAGATTTGAATTTATGTTAGAACTAAGTAAGAACTTAACACAGCAATGGCAGAAGAAGAGACTGGCGATTCTAAATCTAAGCCGTCAGTTGAGAACAACCATTACTGATGTATCCGGAAGAAAAACAGAGCAGCCATCCACCTCAGAAGAGGCTGCGGAAGCATCTAGAAAGCACTGTTATCTCTGTCCATATTAGAAAAAAAGGATGATAAAAGTAAAATGCCTCATATGCAAAAAGCACATTTGTTTTGAGCATCAAAATAAGAGATGTCCACAGTGTTAAAAAACTGTGAAGAATTTTCCACATCAAGCAAGAAGTCTTTGTTAATTTTTTTATGGTACCTACTGTCTTTTTTATTATAAAGATTAGCGTGTTTTTTTTTTAATAAATCATAAAACAAACTGTTTTTCATTTTTAACCATTACACGTAAAATATACGTATGCCTGGCAATAAGCGACTACCGGGTAACGGTGGCAATCTAGGGTTAAGAGGGGAGTAAACACGTCTAACCTGGACTAAAACGTTGGAATCAGTAACTGGAGAACACGAGAAAGTCAGTTGTAAAGAAACATTTGCAACGTACAACGTACTTTAATACATTAATTATTGTGCATAATGTCTTACGAGAAATAACAACGGAGATTGCAGAGTTTATGGGATGACAATATGAGCAATAATGCCGAGGATCCATATCACAATAACTCAGATAATGATCCTATGTATAAACAAGATAGCTCGAGTGCTGGCAATAGTGTATTGACTTTAAGCGAACCCAGGGTAAAAAGACGTAGTATTGAGTAACTGAACCTTAAAGGTTAGTTATTTTTTTCCTTTGCATATTGTATAAAATGTGAGATTTTATTTACCGACGAAATCATCACTCAGGAAATTTTATTATTTACCAAAGTTATAACACCAAAACGAAACTCAAGATTGTTTCTCAATAGATAATAAAAATTTAGCACCAAAAATTAAAAAAAAATCATATTATTAATGGTAGAATTGAACCGTCAAAGATTTGTGCAATTTTTTTCTGACTAACAATAACACAAGGAATATGAACTAGCGTAAAACTTTTCTAACCATGTTTTTTTGTGTCAGAATCTCAGAATTCTGAAATATTGATTCGGTAAATGTCGGATTGGTGCATAGTTGTTGGAGATCCCAAAACTTTGATTTTAATGGGGACATTGGTTTAGTCAAAGAAGTACAAGATATAAAAGGTGAAGATCTATTTGCTTGCTATAAATTACCTCTTGATTAAGAGCTAATAACTATTTTAGTAACCGAAATTAATTTGAACCCGGAACAAACCATAACAAAAGCATTTACGAAAGAAACCAACATGCCGTCCTCTAGACTAAGTATGTGAAGAAACGTGACTAGCGAAAAAACGTATTGTTTTTTTGGGTTTTTTTCTATGGATGGGCTTACACAAAAAACAGAAAATCACAGATTATTGGAAATATTCTGAAATTTATTGGTCTAATGCGGCAAATCGAATGTCTTTAAACCGCTTTGAAAATATAATATTCTAAAAATGTGGCATTTCTCTAATAATGAACAATGCGAAGAAGGAGACAGACTCAGCAAAATTCGATTCCTCGTTGACTCCTTAAATAAGAAGTTCAAGCAAGTTATCCTTCCTGACGAAAATGTTTGTTTAGACGTAACAATAGTACCCTTCCGATGGCGCCTAATTATTTGACAGTATGTTAAAGGAAAACGGTATAAATTCGGAATTAAGCTCTTCAAACTATGTCTCCCTCGAGGATATACTTACCATTCTAAAATATATTGTGGAACGGAAAAATCAAATGATATGCTGGTAGCCACAAGGCCTTACAATATAAAAGCTGAATTATTTTTTATTATAATCTGAATTTTTTAATATTTTATTATCTGAATTTTTTATCTGAATATTTTATTATTAAAAATTTAGGCTGTTTAGAAACTCTTGATTCGACATCATGGGCGGATTCACATTTCTTTTTATAATTTAATCCATGTATCGTTTTTAAGTAAGTATGAAGACCAGTTGTGGATCCTGCTGTACACTTTATTTTTTTTTTTCGCGCACTTTTTACATTTAGCAACCTGTTCGATTTTTTTTTCAATCTCAAAATCAGAAAACTTAAGTTTCGTCCTGTCCTTTTCGGTGCTCAGTAAATGTATTCATCTTTCAGTGAGTAAAGCAGTTAATGCCTATTAATTTTAATATTTTGTTAAACAAGTGCACAAAATCCACAGATCACAAGACACAACGGAATGAAAAATAAAATTAAAAATATAAAATATAATTTTTACTTGTGTGAACTCTACAGCTGATTTTCAAAATTAAACAAATTAATTTAAAATCTTTAAAAATTTTTGTGTTACACACTTTATGTATTTCTCCAAACGACACCGACGCTTCTCGATGGTGCCATACTCGGCTCTGTATGTGTAATAAATGTGCCTGTCATAGATTTTAATACAATGAAATCGTTTGCCTCTCCAAAAAAAATTTCTTGTAATTAATTAATCTTACGTTTTTCTTCTTTTTTTATAAGCAATTCTGCTTGTTCATTGGCAGATTAATACCTCTATGGAAGGTTGTCATTCCATCTTTTGCGCGGTCGTCCTATACTTCTTCTGCCGATTGGTGACTTATCTCTTGCTATTTTGACGACACAGGTCTCCTCCATTCTGCTTATGTGGTTATTTCAATCTTTTTTCTATTTTGTGTCCATTCATTTATACAATGTACGTTACATTTTCCTCTAATGTCTTCACTTCTCCTTCGATCTCTCAGCGTATTTCTTGTAATTCTTCTCAGTATATACTCTCATCTCTGCCGTTTCCAGTAGCCTTTGCGGTGTGGCTTTGTCGTGTCTTGTTTCTGAGGCATATGTCATTATTGGTCTTATACTGGTTTTATAATTTCTTGGGCTATTTATATAGTTATTTAGGCATCCTGCCAGTCTATTTGATTTTTGTACTTGATCTTCTTTGTCCATGTCTGCATAACTGGATAGTGTAATTCCCAGGTATTTTATTTCCATTACTTGTTCAATACTGATACCATTAATTTCTATTTTACGTCTGGTTGGTTCTTTGCTGACTACTATTGTTTTAAATTTTTTTCCTTTCTAGTAATTAATTAATATTGTTTTAAAGTAATTACTATTTAAATGGGAATAAGCCACAATTAAAGGTTAAAGTACGTTTATTGACGTTTCAAATTTCCACTTCGGAAATCGTTCTCAAAATACTTTTTGTACAGATATTATAAAACATGTTAAGATAGGATGTCTAAGGTGGATTACATGTAATGCGGACGGAACAAAATGAGCCAGCCAGAAAAACGCCCCTTAATAGAGCCATTGGTTACAGAAGAAAAGGAAGACCCAGAACACGGTTCTTTGATAACATCGATAAAAACATGAGAAATATGGGAATATGTGCTTAGCGGGGGAAGGCGATGTATAGTGACGACTGCAGGGAAATTATGGAGGGGGCTTGGACCCACGCAGGGTTGTAAAGCCAGAATGATGATGATAAATCTTATCATTTGGATATCCCATTAGTATTTTAATTTATCTATTATTTATTTTGTCAGACACACTTTTAATATCCGAGTAAAACTTTTCAAACTCGTCTTCACCGCTTTCTGCCGTTGGTGAAGAATATATTGTAGTTACTAAACATTTCTTTATATATCTTCTTCTTCTTCTTCTTTAGCCTGCATTCGTCCACTGCTGGACATATGCCTCTTCCATTTGCTTCCATTCCATTACTACTCTTGGCAAATCGCATCCACTGCTTGCCCGTGACTTGTTTGATATCATCTGTCCACCTGTTCTTCTGTGATCTGCCTACTTCTGGCCTGTTCTCTCTTAGTCTCCAGTTTGTTAATCTCAGTCAATTTTTCAGGATTATCTCGGGCAAAATGTCCGACCAATTACCACTTGAGCCTTGCTATATGTTCTACGACATCAGTAATCTTTGTTCTTTCACGAATGTCGATATTTCGAATCCTGTCTCTCAAACTAATCCACAGCATGGCTCTCTCCATCACTCTTTGGGTTGTACTGAGCTGCTCTAATTTTTTCTTTGTAAAGGCCATGATCTTCAGTCCATATGTAGTTACAGGCAAGATACATTTGTCATAAACTCTACGTTTTAGACACATTGGTATATCTTTATTCTTCAAGATAAAGCTTAACTTGCCGAAACCTACCCAATACAATTGTATGCGTCTTTTTATTTCGGCTATTTGGTTTTCTTTGCCGATTTTAATTTTATGTCCAAGATATATATATATATATATATATATATATATATATATATATATATATATATATATATATAGGTATATATATATATATATATATATATATATATATATATATATAGTAGTCTACATTTTCAAGACTGACGTTATCAATAACAATATTAGTTTGTAAATTACTCAATATTTTTGTTTTCTGAAGGTTCATTTTAATACCTATTTTATTTGACTGCTGATTTAATTTCTTGAGCATTTGCTTCAGTTCCTTAATATCTGTACTAAATAATACTATGTCGTCCACAAACCTCAAATGACCCAAACGTACACCATCAATGTTTAAACCTTTTTGCTCCCAGTCGAGCTGTTTGAATACATTTTTCAATGCTAAGGTAAGAAGCTTTGGTGAAATAGTATCACCTTGTCTAATACCTTTACCAAAACGCATTTTTTAGTTTTTTCGTCTTCATTAATTTTGATGTAGAATGTGGCCTGTTCATAAATGTTTTTCATAAGTGTAGTGTACCGTGAGTCTGTTCGAGTATCCTTCAGGGATAACAAAAAGGATCAAGTTTCAATACTATCGAAAGCCTTCTGAAAGTCATTAAATGCCATACGTAGAGGTACATTATATTCTGTTGTTTTTTCTACCAGTGTTCTGGTGGTTTGTAAGTGATCGTAATTTTGTTTAACTGTTCTAGTTACTTCTTCATTGGGATGTGTAAAAGCATATCCAACCATTTGTTTTCAATTTGACATATTTTTACCCATCAAAAGTGCAGCACTGTGCTTGGGGTACAAGTTGTACCCCCTCCGTCAACCGCGGTACAGTTCATTGCGGTCGACGCCACTGACTAAACCAGACGTTTTGCGCACGGCACCAAACCTGTTGTTTGCAATAACACACAAATTAGTTTTGTGGATGACTTAGTGCTAACATACCGTTTTAGTTTATCCATTTGTGATTACACGATTTACCGATATGTCGAAAAAAATAAAGTTAGACCTTCGGAAAGAACAGGATCGTGAAACTGCAGTGCAGTGGTTAGAGGAAAGTGATGATAATTACCTTTCTGAAAAAGATAGTTTATCGGATGATTCAGAATTAGATGATAATTTAGAAGTAGCGGAATATGAGCCTGAAATTCTGCAGGTAATTTTTATTTTTGTTTTATGTACGATATTTCTATCTTGAGTTTATTATATTTTAGCCATCTGAGAGCGACAGTAATGATTCCGATAAACCAGTTTTGTGGGCAGTAAATTCTACATTTATCTCCAAGAATGGTACAGTTTGGAAAAATCGTCCTTTACGACAAACTAGATGTCGCACAAAAAACTTGCTCGAAAAACCAGGGCTTACAGAAAAATCTAAAAATGTCGCTAAAATTAGTGATTGCTTTAAATTATTTGTAGATGAAAAAATTGTAGAGATCATCGTCAAATGTAAAACCAGAAAGCGGAGAAATACTTTCAGGATTGGAATGGGAAAAATCCTAATAAAACAAGAACCTGGTTACCCACTGATTCAGTGGAAATTTATGCGGTCTTGAGACTCTTGATTACGGCGGGTGCGCTAAAAGCCAATAAGGAACCAGTGCACTTTTTGTGGTGTCGAAACCCTTTGTACAGTCGATCTATTTTTCCGGCTGCCATGTCACGCGACCGATTTCTAGATTTAATTTCATTTATGCGATTCGATGATTTGAACACTAGAGAAGAACGTAGAAGTTCTGACAAACTAACAGCTCTTAGGGAAGTGTTTACAAAGTTTGTAGAATACTGTAAAGAAAGTTTTAGGTGCCACTCTCATCTAACTGTTGATGAACAACTTGTAAGTTTTAGAGGTAAGTGTCCATTTAGAGTCTACATTAAATCAAAACCAGCCAAGTATGGCATCAAAATATGGGCTCTAGTTAATGCAACAATCACCTATGCTGCTAACCTTCAGATTTATACTGGAAAAGATGGTAACAAACCAGAAAAAGACCAGGGCAAAAGAGTAGTACTTGATTTGGTCTCATTTCTAAAAACTGGTTATGAAATCACTACTGATAATTTCTTTACCAGTGTTCCCTTGGCAAAACAACTCCTGGATCGACAAATAACATTATGTGAAACACTTCGAAAAAACAAGCAGGATATCCCTCCAGCCCTACTACCCAATATTTTTAGACAACAAAAGCCTTCAGTTTTTGCCTTCACTGAGGAAATAACACTGGCGTCTGACGTTCCTAAAAAGAATAAGGCAGTAATTTTATTAAGTACAGAACATAACGACGATAAAATTAGCGGAGAAGAGACGGACTATAAGCCAGAAAAAATCTTGCATTACAATTCTACAAAAGGTGCCGTAGATATTATGGATAAGATGGTAAATGAATATTCTTGTAAAAGAGCCTCTAAGAGATGGCCATTTGTTTTGTTTCAAAATCTTCTAGACATTGCAGGTCTGAATGCATACGTACTGTGGACGACAAAGAATTCCATTCGTGCGTATGAAGCTTCTCACAGACGCAGAGAATGTGTACCAAACCTGGGTCAAGAACTTATAAAGCCCCATGTCCATAGACGACTACAAAGTCCACAAAAATTCCATAAACGAATTATAAACGCGATGTACGAATTATGCCCACCGCCACCAAGGGAGAATCGCGAAAACGACGCCACCATCTTGAAATCCTCAGGACGATGTTTACTTTGTCCACGCAAGAAGGACCGCAAAAGCAGAAAAACGTGCAATTCTTGTAAATTCTTTGTTTGTGCTGAACATCAAACAACCACAACAATTCAAACAAGAATATGTACAAAATGTAAAGCTAATCAAAAAACGATAATTAATTTTTTCAAGACACCATATATTTTTTTATTGTTACTTATATTCAATAAAAAATACTTGCATTTGTTTTAATTATGTTTTAACTAAAATTATTGCATTATGTTAATATTTAATCTATAAAAATGCATGGGGTACATAATGTACCCCCTCCGTCAACTACAAAACAACTTGACCCTTCGGTAGCGAAAGGTTAAACAATTTTTAGTTATTAGAAACAAATCTTAAATATCTCGGTTAATATGATATCTATTAATAAAAAATATGAAACATATTGGGTACAAAAGTACAAAATATTGTCATTGAATATCTGTGAACTGGACTAATTCCTATCTAGTTTTTGAGAACCTCAACTCTATCTCACCCATTGTATCCTCAGGAAGATATAAACTAACTCAAATTTTAGAAAGTGTACTTAATTAACATTCCTTTGCTTTTACTAATCAAATTACTTGCTTCGTTTAATTTATAGAAATTAAACCATTCGCAATCTCACTGTAATCAAAAAGGGAATGAAAAGTTACATCTGGATTTTATATTAAAAAAGTAGGATGAATCTTCTCTAGAGAAGACTAACAAGGGAGACATTAAGATTAATTTTACTCCAAAAAATAGACAATTTTTTTAATTACTTTCAATGCGAATTTTTACAGCTACAAGATATAAATTATATGATTTGTACGGCACATAAATAAGTTTTTAAAAAGAGACTAAAAATTCACTATTTAAGTACTTTATGCAATAAAAATAATGTATGGGCGTAGTATAGTAAAATCAGAAAAAGTTTTTTTCGCGTTTTGTTTCATTTGTTGTCATATCAGAATTTAAAAGAATTAACGGGTTTGATATTGGTTTTTCTATAACGACAATTGCACTTTTAGTTATTATCCATGAAACTATAACTAACAAGATAAGTCAACGCGCATGTTCTTGCATCTCTCTTGCACACCTGTGACGTAAACCCGAGACAACTTTAATGATGCCAAGTTAATGCTCTATCTGTTGCTATCCTGTGTGCTTCAAAACGTAGTGAATGAAATTTTTATTTATTCATTGATGTAGTAAAGACTGTATATTATATAGGTATATAAATTTTGTGGTGAAAACATTCAGTTTACTGTGTTAATATCACCTAATTTATATATCGTACGCAACTTACTCTCGACTACCTGCAGCTACTTTATAAAGAAGAATAATTATTTGGTTGCCATAATGTATTCCGCAGTGGTGGATTGTTTAAACAATTATAATAAAAAAAGTAAATATTTTTCAAAGTGTCGTTTTTTTTTGTTTCCTAGAGACAAACAAATGCGTAAAGTATGGGTCTTCAAGTGTTTTCAGCGAGACAAATTTAATAATAATAATAATAATAATAATAGCGTTTATTGTCCAACAGAATCCATTTATAGGACAAAATACAATACTAAAGTTAAATGATATATTAATAATTCATAAGTACTAACTAAATAACACATTTTTCGAGTATTTTACCTTAACATAAAGAAACTACTCAATCACCTAGGTAGATCCTAGGCCTAGGCCATCCTAGTAAGCTGCTTTAAACTGTAGGGAAATATATCGCAGTAAGCACTTAAGGAATTATAATAGTTGCACATGAGAAATAGAGGAGAATTTAACATAAAATTAGTTCTAGCTTGTGTATTTCTGAACGTAATCGAATTTCTCACTGGATAAGATGGAACGTTAAAATTTATTTGTCGAAGAATATCAGGGCAGTCAATGAGATTATGTAGTAGCTTGTACCGGAATATTAGGGAGGCATTAATTCGTCTAGATTCTAATGATACTACGTCCAAACCGCTACACAACTCACTATTGCTGATGCCCCTCTTGGGATATATGTCCGTTAATTTTGAAAGACAAAAATTTTAAAAATTTTCGCTGCACCTGCTCTATAAGTTGGATATGTACATCATAAAAAGGTGACCAAATGACAGAGGCATATTCCAGTTTACAGCGTACAAAAGTGTAATAAAGTAATTTAATTGCCTTAATATTAGTGAGATTTCGACTATTTCTAATTATGAATCCATAAGATTTAAATGATTCTTTAACCTTTAAATTTACATGTTCAACAAAGGTGAGTTTATAATCAAATGTAACTCCAAGGTCTTTAATTTTATTTAAACGTTCAAGTTCATTGCCATTGATAATATAAGGATGGTATAAATTAGACTGTTTCCTAGAATAACTAACTACTTTGCACTTATTGACATTAAGATTCAAATGATTTGCATTACACCATTCATGTACACGATTCAGTTCACTCTGCAAAAAATGACAATCATTAAGGTCACTTATTAATGAATAAATCTTTAAATCATCGGCATATATACATGGTGCAGAAATTGATTCACACAGATCGTTAATAAATAACAAGAACAATAATGGACCTAGATTAGAACCTTGTGGAACCCCTGAAGAAGCTAGGTACTTTTCCGATTTGTAACCATTATAAGCAACAAACTGCGTTCTATTTGACAAGTAGGATCTCATAAAAGTCACGGCATCCTCAGAAAGACCAAAGAGACACAATTTAGAAAGTAATACGCCGTGGTGAATTCTGTCGAACGCCTTCGTAAAGTCAGTATATATGACGTCAACTTGACTTCTATTATCTAGAGTCGCTGAGATATATTGTGTGACCATTAATAAGTTTGTCACAGTGGACCGGTTGGAGACAAAACCATGTGGATATTGAGACAGCTGATTAAGAGTGCGTGAGTAAATACGATTATACAAAACTATTTCAAAGACTTTCGATAGACTGCAAATAATGGAAATTGGTCTGTAGTTTTCTACCTGACCCTTTTCACCAGTTTTGAATATTGGGCACACTTTTGACTCCTTCCAGAGACTCGGATATTCCTTGTTAAGAAGACATAAATTAAAAATTTTTAATAGTGGCACAGTTAAGGCACCTATGCAATCCTTAACCAAAAAGGATGGAATATTATCAGATCCACACGTCATTTTGTCTTTCAATTTCTTACTAGCCAAAATTATCTCAGACTCTAAAATAGGATAAAAATTTAAGTAATCTGCGTTAATTGAGGAAGAGTTAGCCTTGAAATTAATATCTGATGACAGAAAAACAATCTTGAAAAATTCTGCAAACATATTCACAATATTTTGTGGGTCGGAAGTAGTAATGTCATGATATTTCATCACACCAGGAATTCTTGAACTATTATTTTTTGAATTTACGTACGAACAAAACTTCTTGGGGTTGATGGATAAAGCAATTTGGATATTCTCGACATGTACATTGTAGGCCAAACTGATTTTTGATTTGACAAGCTGTCTTAACCGTTGAAACTCAAGCAAATCACACTGATTTTTGAATCGTTTAAACTTTTTTCTAAACTTTGCTTTTAATTTGATGTTGTAAATGATATCAGCATCGAACCAGGGTGGGTATTTATGGCTAAAGTTTTTGTAAACTGGAATATACTTATTGAACACAGAAAAAATCTTATCATTAAAGTTATTTAAAGTTTCATTAACGTCATTAGAAGTATCCAGAGAGTTCCACTCCGTTTCATACAGTTCTCGATATAAAGCAGGAAAATTTGCTTTTTTAAAGTTGTAAGTTAATTGCTCCAAACCATACCTAAATTTAGGCTCTTTTACAAATAAATCCATAAATGTTATTAGAAGAGCTGGGTGATGAGAGTATTCATAGACCAAAGGTGAGTCATCATGTTTCACTTCACAACTGAAATGCGATAAGACCAAATCTAGCAGTCTACCCAACTGATTAACAACATTGTTAAATTGTCTAAGGCCAGTAGAGCCCGCAAAACTTAAAACTACAGAAGTTTTGAAATCAGACAGATCATTATCTATAAACCTTGAAACATTGAAATCGCCTAGTAGTATGCAGTCATTATTTAAGTAATCAAATTGCCCTAAGCAATCGAGAAAATATTCAAAGTCTACCAAACTTAACCTATCAGGTAAATAAACAACAACTATATAAAAATATTTGTAACCAATCCGGCACTTGACAATAATAAGATCAATAAGTGGAAATTGTGCGTCGAGAGCCGTAATGTCCAATATTTCAGATGTTATGAAATCTTTTAACGCGAGCACTACACCACCACCCTTCACCTTGTCCACCTCATGGAATTTTCGGTCTTTTCTGTATACCACATAATTATTCGGAAAGAGTTCCATACTCGAAACATCACTGCGTAACCACGTTTCACTTAATGCTATAATGTCGAATTCATAATCACTAACGTTAGCATTAAACAATGAAATTTTGCTATTAAGGCCGCGTACATTTTGATAATAACATGTAATTTCAACGTGTTGGGATTTACTTGATCTGGAATTGCTGGACACATTTAGTTTAAAGAGCTCTCAGTTTTACTGACTATAGTAGGTCTACCCCTTACATACTTAATGATCAGATTTTGTTCTCCATTGTCTGTTCGACGTTTTAGTTCTGTCCGGAGTTTATTTAGGTATTGTCTCTGTCGAGGTGTTTTATCATCAGAAATTGAAATAGCAGAGAAAGTAGATGTGGCTAATTTATTCTTGATACGCAAAATAGACTTAGCCTGCGCGGGTCTTGAAAAGGTCACTTTCATTAGACGGGCCTTATTAGATCGTTTACCAATTCTGTGTACATGTCTTGCAGAAATCGGATTTGCATTACCACCTTGTATTGTAGTTAGAATATCATTTACTTTATTATTAACTTCCATAGCAGAATTAGTTTCTGGGACGTTATACAAAATTATATTGTGCAATTGATTAATACGGTCCATGGCTTCTTCGATTATCTCTTCCTGATGTTCGGATTGTATTGTAGGATTAATATTAGCTATTTTTCTTTCCAGCTCCTGCATTTTAGTTTCCACAAGATTCGTTAAAAATTGCTTTAATTGAAAAAACTTTTCCTCTCCGTTACATAGTACTTTGATATTTTTACTATGCATTCGTGTAATCCGACTGACATCCTCGCCCTGTAAGCCAATGCATGAAGTATGCAAAGAATTCATACATCCCGAACATTTTATAATTTGAGTGTTTATGGTAGATTGCTTACAGTTTATACACACAGGCATAATTAATTATTTTTCGTCCAATTTTCGATTTAAATCAAATCAATTAAATAGCAATTATACTTTGTAGGTAGATAATCAATATTCGACAAATGATAAATTAAACCAGTTTTTTTGCCTGTTTGCTGATATGAACGGCAATATAACCAATTATTGCATATATCGGGATTCACAAAGGATGACCAATAAAAATAGGTACTCACGGTTGTGGATCTTGTGATAATAAACACTTTGTGAAAATTTCACTAAAAACTCACTTGTATAACTCAATTAAATTAATGTTTAATATGAGGCACACATGTTTTTCGACTTTATGTATAAATACTTATGATACTCTATTTAATGTAGAAACCGCGAGAATATGATCAAAACATTTTACAGAAGCTGACTATTGATTAAAAAAACACTATAGTGGAATATTACTACTAATAGTATAAGTAATTATGAACTTGTCACTGAAGAGATCTTTTCCTCGCTAAACATTCCTAGTAGTGATACAGAAATTAACCCTAAAGATTTAATTGACAGTAATCAAGATTTTATTAATTCGAATATAAAAGACCTGGAATGGGATGGATTGGAAAATTTAGCCGGTTTCATTGCATTTATATTACAAAAAAAAAAGAAATACTTGGATATATTCCGGACGCTAACGATAAATCGTTTACTTGGGTAAACCACGTTTCTGAGGGTGGTTTACTCAAACCCACACTGGAGTTTGTAACTAAATGTAGTGAACTGGAACATATTTTTAGTAGTTATAATGGCAACAAATTAAAAATAACTAAAAATTATTTAAAAAACCTAATAGAAGCTGCAAAATATGTAAATGTTGCGAAGATGTAAAATTACTTTTTTTATTTATGTAAAATGTATTTTTAAATACTAATTCTAAATAAAAATGTTAAAAATACTCGTAATTATAATATCCGCAAAAGAAAAATCACGAAGATTGTAAATTTAATTTCTAAATGATATTCATAAAGTCTGAAGTATGACCTGCTTTTCCTTATATTTCAAATTATTTACATTTTACCGGTCTTTTATATTTAATTTATTTTTTGATATCTGATTTGTTTGTAATACACACAATCAAATCGAAAATTCATATATTTCTTTAATTAATTTTCAAACCACGTTTTCACAGAAAGTAACTAGTTATGACTTCTTAGTGCAAGATATGGCATCGATGTATACTTACCGGAAATTGTTTAAGTTTCGAAGTTGTTCATTAAAGTAATGGAACAACGTTGCCATATGATGCATCGTTAAAATAAGATCCACACAAGTTCCCTGGCTTTGTCTCGCTATGACGTCATGCGCAAATTCGATTAAAATTAGAACGGCAAGTGAGCATACCTTTTTTGTTATAGTATCATGGTTATTATCTATCCAATATTTTAAATTATAACAAAACCTCATACCAAATGACACAGAAAACGAAGTTGACAAGAATCTCATAACAAAACAAGCTTTCTTTAGATAAGGTAAATCATGTGCCAGCCGATTTCTCAACCTCACAAAAGATGTTAGTTACTTTTAGTACCATGTAATACTTAATACTAATTCTAGATTATTTGCACTGACACTAAAAACACAATAGTTTATAATATATTTATTACTTAACGATACAAATTCATATCTTAGACTGCTCTAAATGCCAAATTGTTTTATATATATATATATATATATATATATATATATATATATATATATATATATATATATATATATCCTCTAAAATAACAGCTGAACTGGTAGATGAAAAAGGGGGGTTAAGGTTAATTGGGTATACAGCTGATTGAAAGCCAAGTGTACTCTGTTCAACAATTCATTATATTTCGCCAATTTTCATTGGCATCATCAGATGAGAGCTACAATTATTTAAAACATGGTGAAATACAATTTAATAATAGTTTGTTGTTTATATACTTACTTAATTGAGGTTAATGGCAGTGCGATTTATTTTAATAACATCAAGTAAAATTTTTTTTTTTTTTTTTTTGTTGGAATAATGTTGATTGTAGTTGATGTTGATTACAAATTAAAATATAGGAAACAAACACAATTCAAATTAAAAATAATATAACTATTAAATAATTAATGCAACACATAATGTAATTTTAAAATTTTTTTCAACTATAACACACCTTTACAGTAAATATTAATCAAATAAACAACTACTACGTCAACACCATGCAACTAATCATCTTCACAAAAGTCAATTAATAACATTCGATATTTGATAGTTCTGGTACTTAACCTTAATGACAGTTACCGAACTAAACGTTGTGTCTGTTTTATTTTTAATTTGAATTGTGTTTGTTTCCTATATTACATTCTACAATCCTACAATCAACATTATTCCAACAAAAAAAAAAATTTACTTGATGTTATTAAAATAAATTACACTGCCATTAACCTCAATTAAGTAAGTATATAAACAACAAACTATTATTAAATTGTATTTTACCATGTTTTAAATAATTGTAGCTCTCATCTGATGATGCCAATGAAAATTGGCGAAATATAATGAATTGTTGAACAGAGTACACTTGGCTTTCAATCAGCTGTATACCCAATTAACCTCAACCCCCTTTATATATATATATCATCATCATCATGTGCAGCTTTATCAACCGTTTCCAATTACGGTGCAGCCTCCCTTATTTCAATGTTATTTTATGTTCTTATTATTATTCGACGATGTCTTAGTTATACGTTGTTCTAATAATTTGCGCTCATTTGCGCCCATATTTTTCTATCTTGTGCTATTCGAGACCACGTTGTTCCTGTTAATTTTCTAATATCATAATCCCATCTGAGATTTGGGCGCCCCTTTGGTCTCTTAGCGTTCCTGGGGTACCACATAGTTGTTCTAGTGGTATATATATATATATATATATATATATATATATATTTCATATATATATATATATATATATATATATATATATATATATATTTCTGCCTTATTTCTACATTAACTTTTCGAAATGTTTCTGTAGTTTCATCAAGTAATCTAGATGGCGACGGAGAGTCTCGCCTTGAATTTTGGAATTGCTCCACAAGCTTCTCCCATAACAGGTCATCGAATGCCAGACTAATATTAAATAGGCAGTATTGCTTCCTCCTTAAGAGATGGTTCTTCCTGAAAAATGGACACCGGTATCGGCAACTTTACAACTCCCAGTAGTATAAAAGTAGCAAGGGACGGTTTTCTTTCGCTCCGTATCGGTACACATGCAGACTGCAATAGACTAGTACCTGGACTTTGGTGTCTTTAAAGATTTCCTTTACCACATTTCGAATAACCTTCCAATATAATTGGCGGCACTCTAGCCCTACCATGGCTAACTTTTGCTCATTGGACTCCTATTTGTGCTCCTAATATTGAGATGATGTTTTCCATACATCTTGGTAGGTGGGTCTTCTACAGCTGCCGCCATTTTTCTTATCCTAATTTCCAGCGTTTTTGGTCGAAGCGATTTTTAGTTTTTAAATCTCTGGCGGTCATTGCATCTTCGACATCTTCTCTCTATGACCGTTTTGGTCTACCTCGCTTTTTTCTAGTGAACAAAGTCTAGCAAACCTATTTTTAGGCATTATCTGCAGGTATCCATATCAGTTTAGTCTTTCGGTTTCGATATTATCTATTATGTCTAGGTCAATTTCTATTTCTCTTCTAAAGTCTACGTTCCTCGCTCTATCAAGTCTAGTGTGTGGGCAACATCATCTCCAATAGTCCATTTCCATTGCTTTAATATTTTATTTGTTTTTTTCTTTGGCGTTGTACAACCCTATACTTTTTACGATTGATTTCTAAATTCTTCTTTATTTTCTCTTGTTAGTTTATTAATGAAGATAGAGAATGATGAAGAATGACCGAGAATAGGATAGTACGGATAGCACAAGATAAGTCACCAAAGGGACGAAGAAGTACTGGCAGAACAAGAAAAAGATGGTGCGACAATTTAAACAATTAAGGAGGCCAATATCGAAAAAGAAACAGGCTTTAAAGCCTACATACAAGAAGGAAGAATAAGAAAAAGTTATTTTATTATTCCACAATAGTCCGTGTAGCTGTCTAGTGACTGCTCTTACTTGGCCAATCCTAGAATGTATTCCAGATTTGGAGAGTTATAAGCAGCATTTGATTCACTATGATTTGAGTCACTATTTTATTCTGATAAGATTTAATTTTTTTTAAAGAGAAGATCAACCCAGGAGGAGATTACTTTGAACAAGGAAAAGCAGTATTTAAAGAAAAGGAAGCCCTGTAAATTTACATATTAAATTTTGATTTAAAATTTTCAAAAAACAGTCACAGGGAGATAGAGGTGTTTTGAAAAGTTATCAGTTTGTGTAATATGAATTTTATATTGATAAAGTATATTGATGTATTTTATATTTGATATTATTTTCTGATCTTTTCTCTTTGACCTTTTTTTGTGTTATTTGTGAAACAATATATTGATAAAATGAACATTTGGTATTAATGTGTATTTTTATTATTCCTTTTGGGCCTCTTACTTGCAAATACAACAACAGAGATACTGGGATACGAGAATACAGCCTGAGACCAATTCAATTATAGATAAGATTATGATAGTAATATATATATATATTATAATTTAAAATTTATATTCATGCTTAATAATATATATATATATATATATATATATATACATCCCGCTATCCTTTAGAACTCTTTTCACGTTGCAGTAATTTAGCATCACCAAGAATTGCTATCATTTTCTATTTATAAATTGTGTATGTTCGTTTAGGGCACCTTTGTAGGCTTGGCACTGTTGTCGGTTTTTTAATATTCCGATTTTTTTTATATATTTAATTTTTACATCAAACCTACGTTTTAACATCGAGCGGTAAAATCACTGTATTTGGCATCATTTTAGAGCCAGTAGATGTTGCCGGTATTAATCCTTAAAATAATATTTTAGATACCTAAATATCGATCGGTTGTTTGGGTCAAGTTCGAATCACGACATTGAAACTACCTGCTCACAAGTTGCAGTCTCAACAGGTTTTTTTCTTCGTTTAGATGTTATATTTATTTAACCTAGATATTTTTGCCCAGAGAATCGTGTAGGGGAATATTTTACATAAATTTTAATTTACAACCTGTTTAGTCGAAGCTATCGATGAATAGTTTGAGATAAATATTATGGTTTTATGGGATTAAGGCCTTTATTATTGGTTGTGATTGTGATAATGTTTGAAATTTTGATTTCCATTCCGGAAATCGTTCTCAAACAACGTTTTTCTGTACAAAATGTGTATACACATGTTTACATAAATAGTACAATAAACAAAGCTATTGTAAAATAATAGTGGAAATCAAAACGTTAAATATTAGTTAATTAAAAATGTAATTTTCATCTCAATAACGACCAATAATTGTGGCTTAATCACATAAAAAAATAATATTTGACTTTGACCATGCCATAAGAAAGTAATTCACGAAACCTCGCTAAATAATTTAAAAAAATCTTATACAGAAATTTAAATTCTAAATAGTATGAGGGGTAGCTGACGAAAAATTCGTAAAGACGTACAGTTGATTTTGCTTTGTTTTTTTAAATAATCTTAAAAGGCAAAAAAAATAATTTTTTGCTTATAAAACGTTTTGTATACATTCTAAAGAAAAATAATTCAAATAATAGTTGTAGACCATAAAAAGTTTTTTATGTAGAGAAATACCAAATTTAAATACATAAATAATTGATATAATTCCAAAAAACCGTAAACTCTATGATATTATGTTTGTAGTAATTTATAAATAATGTTAATAACTTTGTTTTTGGCCTAACGACAGGCAATTATGGCAATTGATGAGTTATTAAAGTGTGCTAAATATCAAGCAGATCAAAAAATATTTTACAATTTATTCAATTTGTTTATGACAGAAAGCGATTATTTAAACAACTGTACTTGTCCAAACAGTATGACTCTACAAGTATTTTGTAACTTGTAATCGATTCTTTTCGCTTTTAGTTTTAGGGTATATTAAAAAAACTTTAACATATTATTAAATTTTTTATTAAAAACCAGTTTGAATAGGGGACTTTTTAGTTTTTAGACCACTTCACGTTTTTTCAGTTTCTTTGACAAGTGAGGATTATCTATTCGCTTATTTCTTAATATGGGCTATGAGCAATTATCTAGTCAAGTCAACACTATTATAGAAGTTACCCATACTTTTTTAGTAGTCATTCAGACGGTTCATCCTTATTGTCCCCATATGGAACATAAGTCCGAGAAAAGTCTTAAATTCTGTTTGTGTTGTTTCTTTCCAAAACGCAATCCTCGATTTTTCTGAACGACTTTGTGCAAATATTTCGTCAGAGTCAATCAGAGTCACTTCCACCATTCATTTAATCTACATCGTCCTCGCCAGATGCTTCTAACAATGATTGTAATTCAGCAGTGGTCAATCTACGTTTATATTCACATTTAGCTTTTTTAGATGTCGAAGGCATATTATTTACATCCATCTTTTTATAAATACTATAACTCACTTTTACGGAGGTAATTAACAATTAAAATGTTCTACTAAAACTATCAACTTACGACTTCCAATACTATAAGGCCACTTGAGGTATAATAAGTTTTTACTCAATAATAGTTCCTGTATAAGTAAAATTGTTTTTTAATGTGCTCCATTGAAGCACACTAGACATATTCCAGTTTTGCCATCACATTCTTCAGAGTATGTTTTAACTTTTTTAATTTTTCTATCGTCCTTTCTACTAGTCATGCTTCTTCTTAAAATTTTGTTACATCTTGTACACTTTCTTCTCTTTGTATTATCTACATCGCTTTGCCTGAGATGGTATTTTTGGGTGTAACTGTTCGTGTGGGTTACAACATTTCTTTATTTGCAAATGCCTTCGCGAACCCCAGTCTGAACTCAAGGATAGGTTGTCGCTTTTTTACGTTTTCTATTATTTAGCAACTAAGCATTTACTACTGCGGTATTAAATGCGGTATTAAATATTAATTCCACTGCCACTTTCCGGTACCACTTCAGAATTTTGCATATTGGGCTTTGGTAAGAAGCCACTTAATCACTAAAATCAACACTCTTTTTCACCAAGTTATAACCGAGAATAGTTTGTGGTTTTAGTACTTGTGTATAATTTTTCTTTTCATCTGATTAAACCAAGATATAACTATTATGTTTAAATGTTGTAAGGATTAAAACTGGTCTTTTGTCGACCCATTTTATTACTTGTAAAATCAATAATGGGGTTAAGTTTCATCGTGAGTAACTGGTTGCAATTTTTTTAATCGAGATTTTGGTTTTACATGTTTTTATAGTAAAACATATGCACATGAATAATTCGTTTCTTGAACAATGATTTCAATTCATCGACCAATAGTCTAAAATAAGGTTTTATTACGTCGTCCGGAATATTATAAACTGGTTCTTTTTCACAAATATATTGGAAATATGGTTTACATTCTATATTTAAAAAAATCTTTTACTACAACTCTTGTTCCCATAAGACCGTATGTTATAAATAAATATATTCCTATAAGAATTATCTTGAAAGATGAAAAAAATACAATAAAAAAGTACAATATTAAGTGTTATTTAAAAAATAATAAGTCATTCACGGGCGTACAGTTAAAAACAAAAGTTTTCAGTGTTCTATTGCTTGATTATTATTATCTGGTATTCTGAAAATGTTGACATTTTTTCCTGGTCTGATCTCCCTCAACTAACGTCATCTTTCTTAATTGGTGGGTTGTATTGATCAGGTCTCTTAAAGTGTTTTGTTGCTATCCATAGTGAATGATCTTCTTTAGACAATGTACTAATGTAGTGTTCAAATGTGGCATTGCGTACATCATGTAGCGCTCATCTTAATTGTCTGATTATCTACCTCTTGCTCTTTATTTTTCGACTATTAGTTGTATAATATAATTCGGAGTGTTATTTGTCTTTTCTTGATTTGGAATTGTTAATCGTGTAGCTCCATATGAAATAGTAGGAGATGAAAACGGCAGCATATTCATCCATAAAAAAAAGGAAACGCGATAAAGATATCTGAAACAACTGTTTTATGTTATAAGAGATGAAATAGTCCGAAATTACCAAAACAGGTGAACAGGGCACTATAAAGAGGAAGTAAAATTAGCTATGAAACAGTTTGAATGAGAAAAAGAAGTAAGCTTAGTAGTAGTTAACTACTTAGTATGTCGAATACATACTAAGTAGTTAACTAAAAGTGGACGTATGCAAAGAGATGTATGACGTAATCGTATGGTATTCGCTAATAATCCTGTCACGTAATATGCCACACACTTCTGTGCGTTAATTCGTTTACGCAACTAAGCCTCTTTTGACATAACATATATAGGAGCAAAGATATATACCTATAGTCCTTTTAGTGTTGATGTATTTGATTTGTACGTCGTAGTATTCTATTAGTTAAATGGTACCATTTGAGGTACTTTACGTCACGATTGGACTAATAGGATCGAAGATACATAGGCCCTTTTGCCAAGCTACTCTATTTAATTTTTATATCTCATTGTATTATATTAGTTAAATTCTATCATTTAAGGTACGAAACGTCATGATTAGACTAATAGGACCGCAGATACATAACTAAGGCCCTTTTGACAAGCTGATGTATTTTATTTTTCTATCTTATTGTATTCGATTGGTTAAATCCGATCATTTGAGGTACTGTACGTCACGATTGGGCCACTAAAAACAAAGATACGTAACTAAGGCCCTTTTGACGTGATGCTGTATTTGATTTCTATGTCATTGTATTCTATTGGTTAAGTGCTATCATTTGAGGTATCGTACGTCACGATTGGACTAATAGAACCGAAGATACATAACTAAGGCCATTTTGACATGCTACTCCATTAAATTTTTATACCTCATTGTATTTTATTTGTCAAATCCTTTCATTTGAGGTACTGCACGTCATGATTGGACTAATAGAACTAAAGATACACAACTAAGGCCCTTTTGACATTGTTCTGCATTTGATTTTTCTATCCCATTGTATTATTTATATTAAATCCTATCATTAGAGGTACTATACGTCACGATTGGACTAATAGGACCGAAGATACGTGACTACGGCCCTTTGGACATGTTGCTGTATTTAATTTTTTTATTTCATTGTTTTTAATTGGTTAAATCCTGTCATTTGAGATACTGTACGTCACGATTGGACTTATAGAAACGAAGATATATAATTAAGGCCTTTTTGACATGCTGCTATATTTGATTTTTCTGTCTTATTGTATTTTATTGGTTAAATCCTATCATTTGAGGTGCTGTACGTCGCGACTGGACAAATTGGAGCGAAGATACAATAGGTAGTTGCAATATATCATAACCCGTTACTTTTAACCAAACATGATGCCAGAATGATTTGTAGATGAAAAAAATATATATTCTTAAATTTACTATTTCGTCGTGGGTAATATTATATTCAACAACGATGCCAAATTTCTGATGCTAAAATGATTGATAATGAAAGTGGGATATACATTTTCATGTATATAATGGCAGCGAGTAAACGGTAAAACCCTGAACTAAATATATATAATATTTTCACTGTACCATCATTTTAGACTCAAACATTTTCTGGAATAAACTTATATAACTCAGTAAGGGATAAAAAGAGAAAGCGGATATTTTAAAATACCAACACGGTATCAAGACTCTAATCAATGAGATGGTTAAAATTCTTGTAACAAGTACGGGAAAACAGTTATTAAGGTCTTGTAAAGTAGCGTCGATATACAGATGCTACTTTGCAAGACGATGCTAAATTGATGGTAAAAGCATAATGTATCGATGCGAAAATGATAGTAGGATGTATATATATATATATATATATATATATATATATATATATATATATATATATATATATATATATATATATATATATATCTAGTATATAATAATAATAATAGCGTTTATTGTCCAACAGAATCCATTTATAGGACAAAATACAATACTAAAATTAAATGATATATTAATAATTCATAAGTACTAACTAAATAACACATTTTTCGAGTATTTTACCTTAACATAAAGAAACTACTCAATCACCTAGGTAGATCTCAGCCATCCTAGTAAGCTGCTTTAAACTGCAGTGAAATATATCGCAGTAAGCACTTAAGGAATCATAATAGTTGCACATGAGAAATAGAGGAGAATTTAACATAAGATTAGTTCTAGCTTGTGTATTTCTGAACGTAATCGAATTTCTCACTGGATAAGATGGAACGTTAAAATTTATTTGTCGAAGAATATCAGGGCAGTCAATGAGATTATGTAGTAGCTTGTACAGGAATATTAGGGAGGCATTAATTCGTCTAGATTCTAATGATACTACGTCCAAATCGCTACACAACTCACTATTGCTGATGCCCCTCTTGGGATATATGCCGTTAATTTTGAAAGACAAAAATTTTAAAAATTTACGCTGCACCTGCTCTATAAGTTGGATATGTACATCATAAAAAGGTGACCAAATGACAGAGGCATATTCCAGTTTACATCGTACAAAAGTGTAATAAAGTAATTTAATTGCCTTAATATTAGTGAGATTTCGACTATTTCTAATTATAAATCCATAGGATTTAAGTGCTTCTTTAACCTTTAAATTTACATGTTCAACAAAGGTGAGTTTATAATCAAATGTAACTCCAAGGTCTTTAATTTTATTTAAACGTTCAAGTTCATTGCCATTGATAATATAAGGATGGTATAAATTAGACTGTTTCCTAGAGTAACTAACTACTTTGCACTTATTGGCATTAAGATTCAAATGATTTGCATTACACCATTCATGTACACGATTCAGTTCACTCTGCAAAAAATGACAATCATTAAGGTCACTTATCAATGAATAAATCTTTAAATCATCGGCATAACATAAACATGGTGCAGAAATTAATTCACACAGATCGTTAATAAATAACAAGAACAATAATGGACCTAGATTAGAACCTTGTGGAACCCCTGAAGAAGCTAGGTACTTTTCCGATTTGTAACCATTATAAGCAACAAACTGCGTTCTATTTGACAAGTAAGACATCATAAAAGTCACGGCATCCTCAGAAAGACCAAAGAGACACAATTTAGAAAGTAATACGCCGTGGTGAATTCTGTCGAACGCCTTCGTAAAGTCAGTATATATGACGTCAACTTGACTTCTATTATCTAGGGCCGCTGAGATATATTGTGTGACCATTAATAAGTTTGTCACAGTGGACCGGTTGGAGACAAAACCATGTTGATATTGAGACAGCTGATTACGAGTGCGTGAGTAAATACGATTATAAAAAACTATTTCAAAGACTTTCGATAGATTGCAAATAATGGAAATTGGTCTGTAGTTTTCTACCTGACCCTTTTCACCAGTTTTGAATATTGGGCACACTTTTGACTCCTTCCAGAGACTCGGATATTCCTTGTTAAGAAGACATAAATTAAAAATTTTTAATAGTGGCACAGTTAAGGCACCTACGCAATCCTTAACCAAAAAGGATGGAATATTATCAGGTCCACACGTCATTTTGTCTTTCAATTTCTTACTAGCTAAAATTATCTCAGACTCTAAAATAGGATAAAAATTTAAGTATTCTGCGTTGATTGAGGAAGAGTTAGCCTTGAAATTAATATCTGATGACAGAAAAACACTCTTGAAAAATTCTGCAAACATATTCACAATATTTTGTGGGTCGGAGGTAGTAATGTCATTATATTTCATCACACCAGGAATTCATGAACTTTTATTTTTTGAATTTACGTACGACCAAAACTTCTTGGGGTTGATGGATAAGGCAATTTGTATATTCTCGACATATACATTGTAGGCCAAACTGATTTTTGATTTGACAAGGTGTCTTAACCGTTGAAACTCAAGCAAATCACACTGATTTTTGAATCGTTTAAACTTTTTTCTAAACTTTGCTTTTAATTTGATGTTGTGAATGATATCAGCATCGAACCAGGGTGGGTATTTATGGCTAAAGTTTTTGTAAACTGGAATATACTTATTGAACACAGAAAAAATCTTATCGTAAAAGTTATTTAAAGTTTCATTAACGTCATTAGAAGTATCCAGAGAGTTCCAATCCGTTTCATACAGTTCTCGATATAAAGCAGAAAAATTGGCTTTTTTAAAGTTGTAAGTTAATTGCTCCAAACCATACCTAAATTTAGGCTCTTTTACAAATATATCCGTAAACGTTATTAGAAGAGCTGGATGATGAGAGTCTTCATAGACCAAAGGTGAGTCATCATGCTTCACTTCACAACTGTAATGCGATAAGACCAAATCTAGAAGTCTACCCAAGTGATTAACAACATTGTTAAATTGTCTAAGGCCAGTAGAGCCCGCAAAACTTAAAACTTCAGAAGTTTTGAAATCAGACATATCATTATCTATAAACCTTGACACATTGAAATCGCCTAGTACTATGCAGTCATTATTTAAGTAATCAAATTGCCCTAAGCAATGGAGAAAATATTCAAAGTCTACCAAACTTAACTTATCAGGTAAATAAACAACAACTATATAAAAATATTTGTAACCAATCCGGCACTTGACAATAATAAGATCAATAAGTGGAAATTGTGCGTCGAGAGCCTTAGTGTCCAATATTTCAGATGTTATGAAATCTTTTAACGCAAGCACTACACCACCACCCTTCACCTTGTCCACCTCATGGAATTTTCGGTCTTTTCTGTATACGACATAATTATTCGGAAAGAGTTCCATACTCGAAACATCACTGCGTAACCACGTTTCACTTAATGCTATGATGTCGAATTCACAATCACTAACGTTGGCATTAAACAATGAAATTTTGCTATTAAGGCCGCGTACATTTTGGTAATAACATGTAATTTCAACGTGTTGGGATTTACTTGATCTGGAATTGCTGGACACATTTAGTTTAAAGAGCTCTCAGTTTTACTGACTATGGTAGGTCTACCCCTTACATACTTAATGATCAGATTTTGTTCTCCATTGTCTGTTCGACGTTTCAGTTCTGTCCGGAGTTCATATAGGTATTGTATATAGGTATATATATACATATGCATATAGGTATATATATATATATATATATATATATATATATATATATAAATCTACATATATATAAATATAAATATATATATATATATATATATATATATATATATATATATATATATATTAATTGACTACTTATTTCATTTTACTGTAGTGTTTATACGGCTCATTTGATTTTTTTAATTTTTGCATGATACAGTACACTACTATCAAGCATTCGACTGGTATTAGCTAAATTAAAAAATTCCAGGACTGGCTTTGGAAAAATTAATTTAGGGATTCGTATTAAATATTACACCCTGTATAAATTTTTTTAAAATGCAATAAGTGATTTTCAAACTACATAAATAGCCAATGAAAACGACATATGCGACAATGTTGTCGCACTTTTATTAAATTTTTAGTGAACGATCAAATCTTACCAAAAATAGAACAACCATAATGAAGTATCAAATTATAAGGTATTAATTTAAAAAAATGTTATAAATTTCAAACATTTTAATTAAAATGAGTTCCTACAACATAATCTAATACGTAGAAAATTAACATCTTTACTGTCACTTTGTATTATCTCTACGATAGAATCAATTGTTTTTCAATTTTAAATTTTTACTCATAGATCGTATTGGGGCATTATTTTCGATAAATATTAAATTAAATTGATTAAAAAGTCAAACCTCTTGTATGTGTTAGTTTTTGTTGATTGTAAATGATTAAAATTTTATGTCAAATAATAAAACATTGCATCAACTGTACTAAATAAAAATAAATCTAAAAAAGTTTAAAATGAAGGTTGGCTTTGATCGTTTGACGTTTCTTGATATTTTATACCCATTGTCATTATTGTCATTATCAATTGTTATTTATGTGTACAAGAATGCATATTTCTTCTGTCATATCTACGTTAAGTACATTGTGTTAGTTTTGGTAGAGCTTTTGTTACTTTCGTTCAAAATGCCACATCAGTTTTTGACCACAGAATATGCAGACATAATATTTGTTTATGGATTCTGTAATGGGAATTGTAGGGCTGCTAGTAGAGAATATCGCAGGAGATTTCCTAATCGTCGAACTCCCAGTCATCCAACATTTGGGTCAGTTTTTAATTATTTGCGAGAAAATGGCACTTTTCCTAGTGGAACAACAGAGCGACATGTAGATGAAGCGCAGGAAGATGACATTATGGACGCCGTTACTATGAACCCTACAATAAGCACTAGACAAGTAAGTCGAGAACTCAATGTTACTCAATCAAAAGTAAGTAGAGTCTTACAAAAAAATAATCTATACCCATATCACATTCAAATGGTTCAGCGACTACATGCTGGAGATGAGATCGATAGGTTGGAATTTTGTAGATGGATTAACAATAATCGACCAATGCTATACAGGACACTATTTACAGATGAAGCCCAATTTACCAGAGACGGGTTAAATAATTCACGAAATTCACATGTGTGGGCAGAAGAAAATCCCCATGCTATTCGAGAACGTCGTTCTCAGTTAAGGTTTTTGGTTAACTTGTGGATTGGTGTCATAAATAACCAATTAGTAGGTCCTCACTTTTTTGATGGTCCTTTAACAGGGCAGGTCTATTTTAACTTTCTACAAAATATTTTGCCAAATTTGCTTGCCAACGCGAACGTTGCTATCCGAGGGATATATTTTCAGCATGATGGGGCACCCCCACACTTTTTACTGGCAGTGAGACAACATCTCAATAATGTTTATGGCAACAGGTGGATAGGACGTGCAGGTCCTATTTCGTGGCCTTCAAGATCCCCTAATTTCAATCCCGTTGATTACCATATTTGGGGACGATTGAAGCTAGAAACTAGTTTACGCAGTGAATATTAATAACCGACAACAATTAATTGATAGAATTATACATTGTAATACTATTAGAAACGATCCCCAGAGTATCCGTAATTCAATACGTCAACTAAAAATTCGGCAACAAAAATGTGTACAGGCTGCAGCGTTCCATTTCGAAAATCTATTTTGAATTATTTTTATTTTGTTACCATTATTGTATCTTTTCCAGTTCTAATTTATGGGTTTATCATAACTATGTACATATTTTTAGTTTTTTTTTAAATTGTTCTTCGTTATTGTTAGTAGTTACTTTTTTTGTTGTGCAGTGACCCAGTTTATCATTTCAATTAAAATGTTTGAAATTTATAACATTTGTTTAAATTAATTACCTTATAATTTGATACTTCATTATGGTTGTTCTATTTTTGGTAAGATTTGATCGTTCACTAAAAATTTAATAAAAGTGCGACAACATTGTCGCATATGTTGTTTTGATTGGCTATTTATGTAGTTTGAAAATCACTTATTGCATTTTAAAAAAATATATACAGGGTGTAATATTTAAGACGAATCCCTAAATTAATTTTTCCAAAACCAGTCCTGGAATTTTTTAGTTTAGCTAATACCAGTCGAATGCTTGATAGTAGTGTACTGTATCATGCAAAAATTAAAAAAAATCAAATGAGCCGTATAAACACTACAGTAAAATGAAATAAATGGTCAATTACACAAATTACCCTGTTAATTAATAAAAAAGAGGAGTTGACATTTTTTAGTGGCCACATGATATGCTCCCTGAGGGACTCTACATATGGTAGAAGTATGTAAAGTTCCTCATGACTCACCCTGTATATATATATAAAGGGAAAAACTACCACAACTTTTCCAAAGAACCAATCTCGTGGTAATTTATTCGGAATGCAAAATGAATTCGCTATACTTTCTCATTAGATTGACCTATAAAATCCTTTCCAGCTTACTTAATGAGCTAGTCAGACTCTGTGAGAAGCTGTGTGTAAGTGTGCTAATTCAAAATCGATAATGGAATAAATACGATTACCGGGAAATGATCATTTATATACGGCTTGGGACAAGTTCCACCCACAAGAAATATTAATGTGACCGCCAGAATTGGAGAATTAGATTGCTACCCTCAGTACAGGGTGATTTGGTTACTTAATTGGATGTTCGAACAAAACGGAAACTTGTAATGTCTTTGGGATTCGGTTATATTAATTAAGAGAATTCAATATTGGGAAAAACTACGTCCACATTATATTAGGGTTACAAGTTGTTATACAGTGTATCTAGTGTCTAAATCACCTTGCACAAATTAAGATGATTAACAACAAACTTTTGGGTCTTAAACAAATATGAGAATTGGCAGTTTATTGAAGGAAATTAGTAATGAATAATACAAGATAAACATAAACTACAATACTGTCTGCTTTCGACATAATTTAATCAACTCCATATAACACCCATGATTTGATTGTAGAGAATTACAGGGAAGTATTCATTTTGTTAATAATGACGACTGCTCATTACATAAATGGGAATAAAAATATTCAAGAAATTTTCTTGTATCTGGGTTAAGTTCTTTTTCTCACAATTATTACATGTATTTACTTTTAGTAAGAAAAAATGAAGTGAACAAAAATATTATTTTTTCTTCAAACGTCAAATAATGATGACATTACTTATCTTGCTTGATCCTGTCAAAGTTTGATGTCTCCGCCGGCAGCAGTTTTTTTTCCCATTTCTTTACGGCGGAGGGAAAAATGTTGTCATGGCAACAATATGAAACATGTCACAAAGCAACAATACAAATGTCATTAACAACAATTAAACATCATTTTTATTTATAGTAATATTAAAAGTACAATTATTAGTTAATGAGGCATTTTCAAAATTGAAACCGTGCAAAAATGATCCCGACTCTTGATACGCATTGGTAATTGTTGATGATACTGATGGTCGAGAACAACTTTCAGCCATCATTCCAACGTGCTACTGCATCATTAGCCGCGGACTCAATTTCGTTTAGGTTTTCCATTTTCGCACTAAATTTGCGCTTGCGGTTGCAACATCAATAAGCTGTCCTTAATAATTGCAAACAACTGTAACCAGGGAGACGCAAATCCCACCGACGACTTAATTATTTTAATTTCTAACATCTAGACGACTTTGATAGTTGTCACAGTTAATTTCGAGTAAAAATAGCGTATGAATTGTACTATTTAGGTTTGAAAATTGCTACGTTTGAAGAAAAAATAATATACTTTATTCGGTAAAGAAGCGACTTTTCTTGACTTGCCCTCTATTACGCGCCTCACTTCGTTCGGCGCGTAATATCGGGCGCGTTAAGAACAGTCATGCTTTTCCGCCTCATAAAGTAATATACTATTATTTTCTATGCTACTTTTTTGTGTTGTGTGTATCTTTATTTGTGTTGGTGTCGCTCTCTTGAGCATATAATATTACGCAATGGTCGCTACCTACATCTGCTGAATTAAGGTATCTTACGTCATCTTACGTCGAATAATTTTAATGGATATAATATAGATCTGTTGGTTACAATATAATCTAGCACCGAGTTTTGGCCACAAGTGTTATTGAATGTATATTTGTGTTTGTTTTTGTGAGCAATAAATGTGTTTTTTAGTCTAAGTTCTTTAGTCGTACAAAGGTTTATCAGTTCTTCATTTTATTTTTAAACATTCTGGTTGTGTTTTTGATTCATTCCTGGTATTGCTTGTTTAAGAGGCCTTTCAAATATTTATCCGTTACCGAAAACTTATTTTAACAATCAAATTAAGAAATGCAGATTATTAAGACTATAATATTGCTTTGTCCAGAGTAGAATACTTCTCAAATATTAATAAAAGGTCAAAACGGTGGACAGGAGAAATGGGCAAAGCTCTCACAGTTACGTAATAAAACAAAGTACTATTTTTTTCGCAACTACGGCCTTTACTTACGGTTAAATTAATTTAGTATATAGAATATTTTTTGTCGTACCAAGTATAAATATCAGCCTTCTGTATGGCACTGGTTGGTAATTTTTCATATTTTCGGCTGTGGTGTGATGCATTATTTTTAAAAATAATTAAAAAAATAATTGAATTTTCAGGTAAAGTTGGCAAAACCCTGTGTAACCTTCATATTTTTGTGATAGTAACCCATTTTCTGTTTTTCGACTCGAAAAAATGCAATATATTTCTAATTAACTCATCTTTAGAACCGACATATAACACAATAAGTCTTGATAAAATGTATTAGGCTTTTACGGCCATCGTCTAACTTGTTAAACTGTTTGTTCGGGCTGTTAGGCAGTTGTCTTCTGAGATTAGTTCTCGACGTTTCGCCAACACTAGGAGTTGGCATCTTCTGGAGATGTTACTGATTCGCTTGTAAGCTCTAACTGACTGTCAAATGGACTCTTGCTGAGGGTTCGGATTCTATCCTTAGTTGTTGTTATGTTGCTACTTGGTGTATGAGTCCTGATGGGTAGTCTCTGCGCTTCCTCCTGCAGAGTCTGAGTATTGTTCTTTCTGTAGCCATAATGGTGTTCATTTGGCGGGTGTTAAGCGACGCATAAACGCATGCGTTGTATTGAATTATTGGTCTTATATAAGTTTTATGTGTGTGCAATAGTGTTTTATTTGTCGTGTTGCCTATCTTTCTTTGCAATGCAATATCTAATAAAGTCAAAACTTCTTTCACGAGATACAAAAATCCGGATATATAAGACCATAATACGACCAGCAGTCGCGTATGGAAGCAAAACATGGACGCTAACAAAAAGAGAAATAAATAAATTGCAATTGCTGGTGTGGGAACGTAAAATTCTTCGAATGATATATGGCCCTTGCAGAGACAGCGGACAAACGAATGGAGGGGCAGATACAATAACGATCTAGAGTCTCTATTCGGAAAAGAAAATCTAGTCAGATATATAAAGGCCAATAGACTCAGATGGACAGGGGATGTGATACGCAGTAACGACAATCGCCTTATTAACAATGTGTTCTGGGAAAGGCCAGAGGGAAGAAGGTCCGTAGGGCGGCCTAGAAAAAGGTGGAAAGATGCAGTCAAAGAAGATCTAGAGAAAATGGGAGTGCGACAATGGGAATTACTGGCAAAGGACCGACAAACATGGAAGACAATAGTAAAGGCGGCAAAGACTCACGAAGAGTTGTAGCGCTATTGATGATGATGATGATATAAGCGAAGAAGACATAAGACCTTTGTACTTTCACTCTTGCGGCAAAGCATCGCTCACCATAGTGTTTTCTGTTAGACAACATTTTTTGAAGAATATGTGTTAAACAGTTCACTTTACAGATACCGTGTAAAAAGCATTGTTTTGATTTCTGCTTTATTCTACTAAAATAATTCAATTCGGTTGAACTGTAGAATTTCGCCTTTAAGTTGAACAAATTCCCCTTCGTTGGCTCAGTGAAGATGTTCGTTCAGTTGTTATGGAAACACCAAATAATAGTAGCAGAGTTTATTGATGAGACGTATACTATGGGCGTTGACCCGGGATTACTTTGAGTAGAGACTAATGAAGTTGATCGTTGAAGACTATCAAGTTTGTTGAGTGAATATTGATTGAATGCTTCTCTAGGCAAGAGATCTTAGTTTTATATAATTTTTAATTGGGTCAATATATTCGCGGACCTCGCGTGATATGTGTATCTAATTTATGTAAATTGTTTAACTTTTGTCAGCACTTTTGACTGATGTCCAAATTATATTATTGATAATTGACCAAATGTGTATGTAACCTAATTAGCTACGTGTGTGTATTTAATAACAAATAAATTCATTCGGTCTACTGGGTGATAAAATTATACTGTCCAATTTCGGATATGAATTCTGAAGATTTAATATTGGACAAAGTTATTACATGCATTTATAAAGATTTACTTAGTATAGACTTGTTAACTGTATTCCCAGCGACAGCATTTCTGCTATTTCAATGAAACTGTGTCTATGCACATTTTTGTAGTGTTCAATTTTGATATATGCAGTATATCCATTTTATATCCTCTGTGTGCTCTGTGTTGGAAAGCCGATGCTGATAAAATACTTAAGATTATTTTTTATTATATTAAGTAATGGTCGTAGAGAAATAAAGTTTTTATTTTTTCCCTTTAGATAGTTTTGACCTAGCCCCTTTTCTTTTAAAAAACTTATACACGAAAACAAAAGATCGCAATAACAACTGTATAACTCACTCCTTGCAAATGTTAACATCTCGCTCGTTAGTTTTACATTTGGGAATTAATTGCGCTATTGGTCTATCATATCCAATCCTCTGTATTAGGCTGACTATAGAACAACAAATATTCTGATTTGGGTATTATCAAAATTTACATACAACGATTCTATATCATACAACATTAACTAATGAAATAGAGAACTTCCTTTGTGTAATGTTTTGCATATTGAAAATTTTAACATGAAGTATAACACAGTGCGAATACAATGTAATAACAGGAAGATCTATGTTCAACTGCTATTGTAACATGTTAATAATTTCGAATTTTGTAACTGTCAAAAGATTTCTAAAACATATTAAATATGGTACATTAAATTTATTTGATAATTTAGTATATTAGTACGTATTTTGTCAGGTATTGTTACTATTGTGTTATGCAAGAGCGGATCCAGGACCGATTTTCGGGGAGGAGAGGTGTGGGATCATGAACTTTTTTTGAGGGGTCTAGGGCAAATTTTTTAACAATTAGGATTAAAATGGTGAGTTTTAAGGTCCTTTTTACACACTTTTAAGTGCCATAATAGTTATGTATATATGTATATACCAAGGGTATTATGGGTAGTTTATGTCCAGAGGGCGACGACGTTACAAACCCTCGGCCCAAAGGGCATATACCTCTAATAATACTCACGGTGCATACAAACTTTTATGTCATACCAGTTCGTTATTGCATCTACAAATAAATATGTTCTAAAAAATACAAAAATTCGATTTCACTTTGACAATATATTTACTATAGACAAGAGGTTCCACTAGACATTCGCAATAAATGGATTTCTATAAGAACATATCTCAAAGAACTGAACTCACTCCAAATTCCTAGACATGTTGTTTGTATGGATCGAGTACATGTTGAAATTCATGGGTTTGCTGATGCGTCTCAGTCTGCCTATGGTGCATGTATCTATGTACGGTCCACTGATTCAAATAAAACTATTCAAACTAGTTTACTTACGTCCAAAACAAGGGTTGCACCATTAAAAACCATCAGCATTCCAAGGTTGGAATTATGTGCTGCGCTCTTGTTAGCAGAATTATTTCAGAAAGTTGTTAAATCGTTAACAATCTCAATTGATGATTACTATCTGTGGAGCGACTCCACAGTTACACTAGCATGGATTAAAACTTCTCCTCATATGTTACAAGTTTTTGTGGGGAATCGTATAGCTCAAATTCAATCTCTGACAAATGTAGATAAATGGAGATATGTACCCACAGCAACAAATGCAGCTGATATTCTTACACGAGGTATGACTTCAGCTAATTTACTTCAGAATTCACATTGGTTTAGTGGACCACCCTGGTTAAAACAAGCTCCAGATAAGTGGCCACAAGATATATCTAATCTTAGTCCCATCTCAGCAGATAGTCTTCTTGAAGTTCGAAAAATCTACACATTTCTTCAGAGATAACCAGTTCATTTGTTTCCATTTGAAAAATTTTCTAGCTTACAAAAACTTCAGCGTGTAACAGCTTATTGTTTAAGATTCATTTCTAATTGCAGAAAACCCAAACAAGAAAAAGTTCAAGGTGATCTCTCCTTAACCGAAATAAATCAATCACTAGATATGTTAATATCACTTGCAAATCGGGAAGTCTTTTCGACTGAAATCGATGATCTGTTAAAACTAGGTAGGGTAGACAGGAAGAGTCGACTTCTAAGTTTGACACCATTTCTTCAAAAGGGCATCATTCTTGTAGGTGGAAGACTACAAAATTCTTCTTTTCCATTCGATAAGTGTCATCCAATAATTCTTCCTTCAAATCACAAATTAACTTACCTTATTTGGCACAAATTTAATCAACAATTAGGTCACGCAGGACCGCAGCTAATGTTATCAGTCATTCGCGAAAAATACTGGCCCATATTAGGTAGAAATTTAGTAAGAAAAATTGTCAGAGAATGTGTTACATGTTTTCGATGTAAACCGACAATTTGTACACCATTAATGGGTCAATTACCATCATCACGAGTTTCTCAAACCTTTCCTTTTAATCATACAGGAGTTAACTATGCAGGTCCATTCATGATAAAGGATCGTAAGGGTCGTGGTTGCAAGGTTTTCAAAAGCTATCTTTGTCTTTTTGTTTGTATGGCAACAAAGGCAGTACATTTAGAGGTAGCCACTGAACTGACCACATCGGCATTTTTAGAAGTATTACAGCGCTTTATTGCTCACCGAGGCAAACCATCTGCCATCTACAGTGATAATGGCAGTAACTTCGTTGGAGCGAACAATAAATTGAAAGATCTTAGTTCTTTTCTTAAATGCAACCAATCTACTTTACAAACGGAATTGGGTGTTAATCAGGGAATCAATTGGCATTTTATACCAGCTTACTCTCCGCATCAAGGTGGACTGTGGGAGGCCGGGGTTAAAAGTGTTAAGCATCATCTAATTAGAATTATGTCCAATCGTTTGCTTACTTTCGAAAGTTTTTATACAATTGTAACGCAAATTGAGGGAATTTTAAATGCTCGACCACTTACACCTCTTTCCTCAGATCCAAACGATTTCAATGTACTTACGCCCGCACATTTCCTTATTGGTCGTCCGATAAATTCCATACCATACCCAAATGTTAAAGCTGTTTCAAAGACGATGCTGTCCCATTTTGAGCAACTTGAACAGTGTAAACAACACTTTTGGACTCGGTGGTCAAGAGAGTACATCAATGAGCTACAACAACGCACTAAGTGGAAAACTAATGCACCTAGTGTCAAGGAGGGAGCTATGGTCATAATAAAAGATGACAACTTGCCTTCGTACAAGTGGAATCTAGGACGGATCGTTAAGTTACACCCTGGAAAGGATAATATAGTGCGAGTGGTATCGATTAAAACTGTTAATGGAATTTACAAACGGGCCGTGGCAAAAATTTGTCTATTGCCAATCGAGACGGAAAATGTTTTTTTGTAAGATGATTGTATTTCAATGTTTATTTGATTTATAATGTTATGTATATTTTTTATTTTTGCATAGTTCATATTTGTTGATAGATTGTCTTTCAAGGCTGGGGGCATGTTCAGAAATGTAAAATAATAAGAATTATTTAAATTTGCTGCGCATTTGTAGACGGGGCCTTAGCTGTATTGGCGGTTGACACTTTATGTCTTGCCGAAAAAGAGAAGAGTCGCCATCCGCCAGCCGAGAGTGACAGTCGGTCAAAAAAATAGGTTAAGAGATGGCATGTCGATATAGTCGATATTATTTTTGTTATAAGAGTTTGGATAATAAATTTGGTATCTGTGCACATATCCTTTAATTTTTACTAGAGATACAGTCCACTAACGAAGTTAAACCAGCGCACCAGTTACAAGGGCGAACAGAATTATTCAAGAGAACAAGAATGGTCTAACCTACACCAACATAAACACTGTTTATGTTGGTGTAGGTTATGTCTGTTTTTCTGTCTGTTTTCATCTTTTCCTTATGACACTATCATTGTAGTGAGGTGATATGTTGATCATTATATACGTATGTAAATAAAAGATCTTACTAAGTAAAGAGCTTTAGGTCTTTACCTTGTAAAAACTTGTGAAAAAACAACAAAAAAGGACATCATACTGCATAATATGTGATTTTCCATCTTCCACAAGTTTTTAAAATATATAAAGTCCGGATGTGGCAGCTTATACTGTATGTGTATTTGTCTTTAACTACTTTTAGATAATCCTACCTTTTTAGTAATAAAAAAACTTTGACAACAACAACATATATATAATGATCAACATATCAGCTCACTACAATAGATAGAGTCATAAAGGAAAAGATGAAGACAGACAGTACCCTGGATGTTATTGTTTTTTAACAAAACAAACTTTTTGCTTTGCCTGAGGATGAGGCAAATATTGTAAGCCTCGAAATCGGTCGCTTCTGTAACACCTTGAAAATAAAGATTTTGAGTATTGACCTTTTTAATATATCTGTTCAATTAATTATTATCTATCTATTATCTATTATTTTATTAGAATATTAGCCTGTAAATAATATTTTGCAGGTTTATATGCACAGTCACTAAAACAAATTAATATGTCGGACACGGATTCTGCCGATGAAGTCGTAAACATAACTTTAACTTCCCCCAAAAAGAGATTGAAAAAAGGCCATTAAAGCATAAACGTTAAAGAAATAATTGTAAACGTGTATAAACACGAGTTACAAGAAAATCTGGCGTTAATATTGTCCGCTGTTGAGAAAAGAGTAGCCGATAAAGTTGGAGTATCGGATAGTTCTGTGTTTAAAGTTATTAGAGCGATAAGAAGAATAGTGCATCAATTCTTTTTTAGAAATGAAATTCCCACGATAGTTAGAGTTCTACAACAGGTCAACGACGACCCAATCTACCTGATTTCAAACGTACTACTTTTTACAAGCTTTTGAAATAACTTCAATTCAAATTTGAAAAACGTGGCAGGAACAGTATGCTTACAGACAGAGATGACCTTGTAATCTGGAGAAGAGAATTTTTAAGGCAGATAAAAGATTATAGGAATGGCAATCGTAAGATATATTATTTAGATGAGACTTGGATTAACGCCGGTCATACTAAATGAAAAACATGGATCGATAAGTCAGTCACCTCATCAAGACAAGCATTTTTGGATGGACTCTCGACAGGTCTGAAAAATCCATTATGTAATTCCTGGGCCCCGTTGTCCAAATATTTTTCCTAGCAGGATGGCTTATAGAAGGGCATATCTGGATTCATTTCCCATAATGTGTCCAAAGTACTGTAACTTTCGAGATTTTATGGTGGTCAGTACCTCTCGGTTCTTCTTCATTCTTCTGAGGACCTCCTCATTGGTGACTCGGTCAGTCCACGGGATTTTAAGTATTCTCCGATAAAAAAGAACAGATTAGACGTAGCATCGCAGCATTCTTACTTTTATAGCAAGAGAGAGGTTGTGGCTCTTGAAGAAGGCCCCCATCCGGTTGAAGATGGATCTAGCTAGCTTTTGATGTGGAAATGAGTAGCAATGATAAATAAAAGATACGAAATTATTCGAAATTACATAAACAAAATGGAATATTTTAAAAATAGAAAAACTGTTACCCATTTTACTCATTGTACCTATGTAGTTTTCCAGTACTTATTTTTCGTAATTGGATATTACTTATATGTAATAGTAAAAAGTTTTTTTCATCATTTTCAAAGAAAACCTTTCGTTTTACATCCGCAAAGTATATTCCTTTGTGCGTTGTCGCCTATGCAATATTGGGGACGATCTATCAATGGATTCATATATAGTTTTGTCTCCTGAATCAAAATCTGAAAACGGCATTTTGATAATGTCGAACCATCTTCGACATAACCGGCATCAAAGTCAAAAATAGTGACGTCACAATTCTTCTTAATATACATTAGTTTCTGCTGACACAAATAAATGTTAAATCGAAATCGAAACGTCGACTTAATAAAGTTTATTTATTAATGTTAATGTAATGTTAAATGTATAAGTCTATCTACCCAATAATATATGTATAAGCATTTTCCCTAACTTTTACACAAGAAGAGGTCTCTTTTTATATCATTAATGATAATATTATTACTTATTTCCAAATATTGGTCTTAAAGCGTAAAATGTATAAAAACAACTTTCTATTTTTTGCCTTTTGATTAATACCATAATTATCTAATTATGTGTGAATGACAGTTTACAAAAACTAATATTAAAGTATACTTCTTTGGAAGATTAATCATTGATTACTATTATTGTAACAGTAATCCTAAAAATTATAAATTAATTCATTTCAAATTTAGATGTTATAGACTGCTAGAATCTTAATACAACCCTGTACAATTATATAAATATCAGGTTTCGCTTGTTCTGTACATGCATTTGTTGACGGCTACTTTTCTGTTAAATGAATTTGGTATAGTAGACATTCTATCGCCCATGTTATGTTGCTACGGAAATGCTATCAAACGTGTCAAACTAAAACCGTAAAATAATAATGTTTTGAATGTTTTTAAATAAAGATTACTAAATAATGAAACTAGTATGACATGAAATGAATTTACATTATTTGTTGTACTCCAATCCATAAATTGCTGATAAAATTTTTCATATCTTCCTCTAGATTTTTCTGGTAATAGGTTCTCGGTAGTGTTCGCAGCTAACTTTATTTGTATTTAAATTACCACTATATTTACACTGACAGATTAATAATTTTTAGTCTGTCAAAATAACGTCTGTTAATTCCTTTCCATGGTAACTTGACCAACTGACTTACAAGGCTTGCATGATAATACATATTTTTATAGAACTGAAGCGTAATTTTTTTTATTACGTGCTAGTCGTTACGTGTCAGTATCTGTTTTGATCCTGACCAACCTACTATTTGGATGTTTACTTAGCATCCAAATAGTAGGTAATATACAATTTACTAGTAGCAACTGATAGCAAGTTGCTATCAGCAAGTCCTCGTAGACACTTCGTCTCAGGGCCAGCCACTTCATGTAGAGTCATACGTTGCCATGTTATCATATCCACCTGTAACTTTAACATCCTAAGACATCCTAACATAAGGCTGAATAATGTAAACCAAATTGTAACACATACCTTTTAACGGGTTTTTACCCAGATATTTAGTGGCTAAAAACATACACCTAGACACTAATGATGGAATATGGATTCCGAAAACGTTTTGTCTTCATGACATAGCCCGTTTGGGTTTTTAATTTTATATACATTTATAAAGGATTTTAACAAAAAAATTTTGTGATACATGATATACAGCCCAGCTACAGAAACTTAGTTTCCTTGTGGATATGTAGTTTAGTTTATGAAATTAAAATAGCATAAAAAAGGCGAATAATATTAGTTGTTTGACGATGCACGCGGGATGTCATGTCCCGCTCTTTGTCCAGCATTTTGTCCCGTGGGAAGGGACGAAATAGCGATTTTTGTTGAGGGATGGGAGAGAAATTTTTCTGCGGGTAAATAAATTTATTCGACTACCTCGACATAAAAAATGAAATTAATATTGTCCTTAACAAGGACAAAGAATGCTATCTTACTAAAACTATATTTGCGGTTAGATCTTCTATCTTTCAAAGTCGATATGGCATTGAAAACAGCCTTAGTCGCCAGTTTAGCATTAAGAGATGTTGTTTGTAGAAGTCTGCTTAGTGGCAATGTTTATTTTAGTATATCAATCAGTAACATCATTCACACTAGAAACTCAGTTGTGCATAAAGAATTAAGCAAAGTTAATACAAGTGTAGCAGTCTTGGGATCATTCCATGTTAAGATAGATGTTAGTGCTTCAATCCTATGTAAAATACCAGACCTCAACTGGACTATGTTTTTATAGCGCTCAAGCCATCTTGTTTTGCATAAGTTTGTTAAATTTTGCCCGAGTTCCAATTTTAAAACTTCATTTCTTTTGGCTGACATGTTAATAAATAATATTACTGACTTTATTTTTTCCACTGTGTTTAGATTTGACTATACATTAACTGAAGTTAAAAGGGAGTTGTTTAAAATATGATACAGGCAAGGATATCTAACTGCATTTGTTGTGACCCTTTTTATTTCTGTTTCTGCACCAGCTGCTTCAGAGCTCATTACGCTTCAACTGTCAGTACCGATTCCTACACATTTTTTAGGATCCAAGTGCAGTTCTTTTAACAAGCTTAGTACTATTTTTCCCAAGGCTTTCCCTGTCGGGCGTTGTTCTTTTGTTTTTTTTTTAATATTCACTAATTATTTTTATGTTCTCATGAGCGTCAATGAATTTGACGAAGTCTTCACGAATGTTATTATTGTGTATGTATCTCAAATTTGGAGGAAACTCAAATATTTAAATTTTATATTTAAATATTTAAAAATTTAAATCAAATATTTCAATTCTCGGGGGAGGGGGGAGGTAGTGGCCACCTCTCTGGATTTGCCCTTGATGTTATTTAAATTCGAGCCTTGAAGTCCCTGTAAACAATACTACAAACAGAACACTGAAAGTGAGAGGTGACTCATTGGTTTCGATTTTACTAGACCTTACTTTTATTGTAGTCTAATACGTTACATATGAATTTACTACTGTTGCAAATTAGCTTAGCTTTTATTCGCAAAACTAAAGTACTTATCGATCTTTCCATTATACCAAAGACATAACATTGGACATGAAATAGTCGTGTTCTTCTGTTTTTATTTTTTTTTGTCCATTCTCATTTGTGTTGAAAACCCTTTAAGATTTATTCTAAAAGTTTCACAGCAGAACAATAATTCATAAATTAACATTTTCTTAATATTATCGAAATAAATACAGTAGTTTCCACCCTTAAGAGAGTCGGTAATGTCTAATACCGTTTTAGCTCCTAAACCATATAGTATGTTGTGATTAAGATTTGTCTTTATATGTGCTAAATTTGCGCCCGTATCTAGTTTCGGAACATGCAAAGACCTAGAATTTGAAGCCCCCTCTTAAGGGCTTCTTCGGCATATATTGTTTGAGGTCACTTTACCCCATGAAAGTAACCATACTTTCATCTACTGCAACATTTCTGAAAGTATTGCTGCAGTTGTAATATTAAATGCCTTAGTTTTAGCAGTTTGTCAAAATTGGGGCTATTTTTTCATATTTTCATTATTCTTCAGAAGTAAACGAAGAATTCTTAAATATAGTTTTACCGTAAAAATTTGCGAAACTGTTGACAAGTGCATTAGGGTGTCCCGAAAAATCGGTTTTTGTTTTTGTTTAATACAAGACCTCCTGAAATTGTGCTAATTGCTCGTAAATCATCACAATAATTTAAAAAAATAGGGTTCTACCGAACTAAAAAGATTTGAAAAATTGTCATTTTTATGGTAATATTTCACTATACTTAATTTCGCATCCTGAAATAAATATAAAACATTATTTATAGCAAGACATCTTAAAATTTATGTAATTGCCAATAGATTATCACATTATTTTTAAAAATAAAATAAAAATATATCTTAAGAGTTCTACCGATCTTCAAAATTGGGAAAAATTGTCATTTTTGTGATAATATTTTTTCGACTCCTGAACTAAAATAGATTAAGAGTGATTTCTGTCAGATCGCTTTGATGGTAGGAGAAAGACGAGTAGAAGGAAAAGGTGGCTCGGGGTGGTCGACACGTCGTTCGACGTTCAACATCATAAGGCGTCTAAGGCAGTTGCGTTTGTTCTAGTATCAAAAGTTGATTTTGTGAGTTTTACATCACGAGTTTTAGGCGTAGTGAGACTGCTTGTTCTATAATGGGACCTTAAAAAGAACTTGACAATCGACAGCTACCAACTATAAGAGAGGTTATGAAAAATGTATTTTATTTGTGAAGAACGATCTAAAATTAAAGTATAATGGAAAGGATCCACCTAATTCAGAAATATTGCCAGTATGGTTGAAATAGTTTGAAAAGACACCCCAAAAGCAAACGAAATAACAGTTTTGAAAACAAAGTGAAGTATTTTGTAGAGTCAGCTGAAAAGCTTTTCGACGTTGCTGCTTGTAAATGTATTTCTATTGACTCTTGTTTATGTTTAAAACATAAAAAAGTTCCCATTAATATATAGACTTTCTGTTGGATCAAAGAAATAACAGGAAAATGGTTATAAGCGGTGTTGATAAGAAAGAAACTGCCAGATTCATAAAACGACAGTAGAGAAAAATAGAAGAATCAATGAGGGCAACAAAAAAGTTGTGTGCTACTCAAACGACCGATTCTATATCAGGTAATTGTGATGAAGAAGCAGTGCCTGACTCTTTCTCAACAAAGACACCGCCGACTTCCACGTTTAATAGAAATACATTGCGGTTGCAAACAGTTGCTAAAGTCAGTGATAGATACGGTTTATCGATGCAATCTGCTGCTGCTGTTGCTTCTGCCATTTTGGTTGACGTGGGTTTAGTTTTTACCGAAGATCTGATACTGGTTATTGATAAAAACAAAATCCACAGAGCTGTATGTAAAGCCTGAAGAGATGCTTCAAAAGATATTGCAGGTATTGTTGTAAATAGCATTTACTTTGATGGACGAGAGGACAAGACCCTGATAAATGAGAAAATAGGGAATCGTTACCATCGCAAAGAGATTTTGGAAGAACACATCTCATTGTTATCGAAACCCGGATCAATTTATTTGGGACATACAACGCCTAGTCGTGACACTGCAAATGGAATTTTTACTTCTATCACAACTTTTTTTGAGGCTCAAAGTTTAAATTTACATGATGGAATTTGCGTTGGATGTGATAGAACTGGGAGTATTTGGAGAGACCCTTACAATGGTGCGTTTGTTTGCCTTATGCCAATGAGTTACCGTTTTGTCACTTGTTCCTGACCATAGATGGTTCTACTTCGAGTCCTAGAGAATACTCCTATTGGAAAACAGTTAGTTGCTTATGAAAATAAACCTACCGTGACTTTTTCTGCTGTGAATGATAATTCGCCTGACTTGCCAAAAAATGTGGTCAATGAATTAAGTACAGATCAAAAATATCTATATGAAATATTTCAAGCAGTATCAACCGGTTTCTGTACACCTGAATTGGCAAACCGTCAACCTGAAAAAATGGCGCACTCCAGATGGCTTACTACTGCTAATCGTTTACTCAGACTTAATCCATCAGAAAATTTACAATTGCTTGTAAACTATGTTGTTAAAGCATATGCTTCGCTGTGATTCAGAATTAAATGAAAAGCGTCTTTTAAAGATGGAGCGAAGCATATTTTTGAACTAATTATGTACTCTCGATTTCTACCCGAAAATCTAAGATTTGTTGTGGATACCGTGATCGAAAAAAATGCCTTTTTTGCCCACCCAGAAAACTTACTTGTGAGTATATTGTTTGATAATAGAGATCACATTAGGGAGCTGGCATGGCGAAGAATAAAAAAAGCTAGAGACACTGAAAGTAGCGATAATCGCAGAATATTTAAAACGCCAAAAATTAACTTTTCTGCTAAAGATTACACCGATATTATTATGTAGCACGAATGTCAGGATTGTTAGGTTATAACACCGCCAGTTCTTCTGCATATTTCTACTGAGGACCTTCACATCATGGTAAAAGATAAAAGCTTGGATATTTTTGACTTTCCCTGCCACACACAATCTGTGGAAAAATGTGTCAAACTGATTACAGAGGCCTCGCAGAATGTAACTAATGCTTCTTCTGGAGATAGCTTTATCAGAACCAGGTTGGAGTCTCGGGCAGAAATGCCAAATTTTGGACACAAAAATAAGTTCAAATTTTTAGTTTTTGTAATCAAATATAGGATTTATTTTGGTTGTTAAGTTGTTTTAAACATTTTTCATTAATCTTCTTATTTTCACTAATCTTAAAATTAATTTCATTGTGTATTATTGGAAGTATATGATTTAGGTCTGTGAAAACGTAAAATGTACAAAACTTTAAAGTCTAGTAGAGCCCTGAATGTGACATGCTATCGTATTTAGTTTAAATTTTTTATAATTTATGGAAAATTACGCAAATTTTGATAACTCTTGCGATAGTGAAGCCCAAAAATTTTTTTATGCAAGTACGGGACACCCTAATGTGCATGTCGATACCTGTTGACCAATAATGTCTCACACTAAGTAGTTTGAGATTATTGTGATTTAGTTGTGTATAAAAGTTTTAGAGTATAATTATATTAGCTATATCTGTCGAAAACACGTCAAATGGTTAAATTATATTGACCGGTTTTGCTGGTCCAAATGTCTGATAAACAGCGCATTTTAATAGGTTTCTGCATCAGAAGCCCTCTTTCTCTATTTATATGTTTCAATGCACTTTACTGTGTTCTCTTGGTTCTCTTCTATTTCGTTTTCACCTTAGGATATTTCGACATTGTCTTTTACGTCGTCAAAAATTCGATTTGTTCTTATTATTGGTCAAATAGGATAGAATATTAATCAAGTAAGTCAACTTGACGTAAAAAATAATATAATTGTACAAATATAAAATATATAAAATAAACAAGAGCAAAAATGAATTTCAATAAAACAATTTTAAAATTAACAGGTGCTACTTTGAGGTTATGTTCACTAAATCAAGATATATTATCTTGCGCCACTAGAATCTGAATAGATAATAAAAACTTATCATACTGTGATGTGTTACTTTGAGCTTAATGTATAAATCCGTCGTTAATTGTTTTTCTAACTTTTACCAAAGGCAATCAACTAAGATCACGTTCAACGGAAACTTAAATTATATGACGTATTGTGGTTGGATAATCAACCACATTGCTTCCACGTTGCTGGGTTTTGTTTTGTGGTGTTTTTTTTTGTACAGTTAATTCACAAACACTGAGTTTACACTTCGGTAAATTTTCATATCAATTACTAGCTCATGAGCATTATTAAGAACATTCTTCTAAATATCGACCACAGACCTAAAAAAAGTTAAAATATACAGTTTCAGCGGTCCCAATAACAAGAAAGAAGGGAAAAAAAAGAAAATATTTAATGGTAAATTCATGATTGAAAAAATAATACTTAATCAAATTTTAAGCATAACGAGAAATAAAACACCGGTTATTCCTTAATATACAAATACTAAATTTTGCATTACAGCATATAAATGGAAACAGATATGTCTTAATTAAATATGCTTTTCAATATAGAAAATATTTATTTCGTTAATAAAAAGTAAAATTTACGTAACGTACTAAATATCAAAAGAAATCATTTTATTAGAATAAAATTTAGGGAAAAATACGTCGTACATTGAATCACAGGCTTTAGATATAAAATACGGTTCAATTCGCTTCACGTAAGATAACAAAATAGTTGTAAAATTTATGGACATAAACACAATACCTTGAAAGTTAATCTTCACAAACAAGCGAATACACAAATGCAACATTGTAAATCTCATTGAAACAAAATCGATATCTTATTATGCAAATGCAAAAGCATTCCCAAATAAATACTAAAAAGAAAGTCGTATTTTTGTCAGTGAAAACTCCCTGAAGAAATGTTTCTTTCAAAGCAAAAACTCAATCCGGTTCTGGAAACAAACAAATTTATTCTTTTCTATTCAACAGATTTTGTCAATAAAAATTTAACATACGACGATAGAACGTAGACAGCGATGAATGTGAAATAGTATATCCAGAAGTTAAATATTTTTTATATACATGTAGTGTTCTCGTATATATGTATACATTCAATCGGATTTCTGAAGAATATGATATGAAAATATTAGCAGATAAAACGGAATACGTACCTATTCAAGAAACCATTAAGATGTCAACAAGAAAACGAAGGGCTTCTTTCGACTAATAGCTTATACATGCAAAATAAAATAGATGCTAGAAGCAGCCGATACGAAAATGTTAAGATATACAGTGCGGAAAACTAAGAGGTAAGAAACTTACCTTACTATAAAAATTAGTCAAACTTTGAACGTCTGAATTGGAATCAATAAAAAGATATAACTGTTATTTCGGTATGCCTACCTCGTCAGCCGTTCCAGCTGATATACATTCAAACCGAAAAGTCCAACCAATATCCCCAAAATCTTCCCAAATTCAGTGGTTCGATATTTACATCTGGCACCTTAATGCGCGAAGTACAGAAAGTTGGAAAAATTTGAAGACAAAAGTTGGACTTTTCGGTTTGAATCTGAATCAGCTTTAAAGGCTGAAGAGGTAGATATACCAAAATACCGAAATAACGGTTATATTGTTCTAGTTCTATTGATTCCGATTCAGACGTGGAAAGTTTGACTAATTTGTACTACAGCCGTAATATTCAGCTTATTTTCTCAGAGTAGTAGCAAGCAAAGTAGATGGCACTTCTGTGAGCGGTTGTCAAGGTAGAGATATCGAAATAATAGTTATATCGTTTTATTAACTTCGATTTACACGTGAAAAGTTTGACTAATTTGTGCTCCAATACTTATATGGCTTTCAGGTCATTGGAGCAATAGCAAGCTTTTGCTGAAATCTATTAACATTTGCACATTTCAGCAGCCCAGAGGAGACAAATAATTTATTAAATTGTTTAGTTCTTCGCCATCAAATCAGGTGGCACTTCTGTGCTTTAACCACTGAATGTCTGAAAATTTTGAAGACATAAGTTGGATTTTTCGGTTTAAATTGAAATCATCTCGAACGGCTGACAAGGTCGATATACTGTAATAACAGTTATATAGCTTAAGATTCAAACGTACAAAGTTTGACTAATTTGCGTCTAACGAAGACTGTAATAATTCAAATTTTTCACTTTTTGAGTTACCCGAGCGTAAAACAATAAAACATATTGATCTCTGCTCCAGGAAAGAATCGTATCTCTGTAAATATAGTTATGCAACCAATATTACGTCTACGCCTTTTATGGTCTCTCCGAGTTATAAAAAACAACCGTCGAAAATCATCATATCTTGAGTTACAATAGTCTTTTACTCTCTTTGCAATGGCAGGACAAATATAAGGTTAAAAGGCTTCATGCGCCATACACCCAAAATGGATATTGAGTATAATATTGAAAGAACCCAACTTTCAGGTGACCTGCAGTAAAACGAAAATTTTTTGTAGAGTACAACACCAATATAACTGCAGTATATCAAAATAATTTGCTTTAAAGTCTGATACAATCGCCCCGGAAGACCATAAAATGGTAAAAAGCTGTTTTTTTTTACTTAATTAGTATAACGATACCAAAAAGTCTTATGGTGTAAAAATAAAAAGCAACCAATCACCGGCAAAAAGTCCAAAGTAAAAGTAAAGGGTGAGTATAATAATGTAAATCCAAATTTTCTTGCAATTCAATGGTGACACGAAAAATTATAGTTTATCGCCGTATTTCACGTTTATTTTCTGGCCTATTAAGTGTGTTTAAACAAACGTATTTTATAGTTATAATATTTTGTACCTTAGTTATAAATATTGATTAGACAGTTCCCTATTAATTAGAAAAACCACTGTATAAACACTTTTGTAATTAAAAAAAACGTTGATATTTTTTACTCGGTTGGTGAAGAGCCTCGAGAAAAAACATTTTCTTAAACTAAAAATAAATGGTCGAAGCACCTACTCGAAGAAAATTGATTTTCCGCAGTTTCCCACAAATTAACGAATTAGTGGCCGTTAAAGGAAACAACCGATCCCCTGAGCTCTAACGAGATTAATTTCATTTTTTTCCGGCCACATAATACCTTTTTATTTTCCTTTCCTCACTTAAAACCGGAGGAGAATTCTGGGATCGGTGATTGTAATATACGCTCTTCCAAAAATTCGTTCTCTAATATCTGCAATCCATAAATTTTTAGGAAGTATTTTCGGGGTAATATGCGATCCTCGTATATTAGGCGTCAGTGTGGGCGCCTCGTCATCCTAATTTTAGTGGTTTTTCTTCTCGCTCTTACATTCGCAACTAATAATACTTATTAAGTAGGAAAAAAATTGGAAAAAATTTTACAGTGAGAACATATAAACGATCGGGTATTTGTTAATTTTAAAAGTTAAAGCATAGATATTCACCAATTTGATATAAAAATTTAAAGATACTTCAAAAATCACAATTGAAGACCTTATTATAACATATTTTATGAAGATATTAAGGTTTAAAATTTAAAAGAAATCCTTAAAATATTAAGTTAACTTTAAAAAACCATAACTCTTGTTATTTGCTATTTGAAAAAAAAAACACATATTTATAAAAAAATGAAATTTATTTAAAAAAATGTGGCTTAACACGATGAAAAATCGTAATCGAAAAAATTCATTATCATTATCAGTAGCTTCTTTTAGTTGATTATAAAAAGTATGGTAGACTGACGGAATGGTAAGGTAATAAGCTTTTTATGTTTTTTATTTTATTTTTGCAATTTTCAGAGGCTCTTCGTATTTTTTTTAATGTTTGACAACTCTTTTGTTACAGGTACAGCTTTTCTTATGACATTAACTTCTTGATATTCTCCATTGACAATATGTTTAACAAAAAATGACAAATAATTTTGTGATTTAAATCGAAAGCTGTACGTTTCAGCAAAATCTAAGCTCTGCTTGTCAGAAAAACGTGCGTTTTTATTAACATTATTTAGAAGAGGTTTAAAACTATACAGAAAAAGAATCCTTTTGTTGTTTGATACAAATCATCAAACAACAAAAGGATTCTTTTCATTTGCTTTCATAATAATATCTGGCAACCTTCTGGCCTCAACTGAGATTAAGGTTTACTAAGTGCTACGTGTGGTCAGTGCTGCTATATGGCGTAGAGGGCTGGACACTCAAAACGAGGAATATAAACAGATTAGAAGCTTTCGAAATGTGGCTCTATCGCCGTATCCTAAAAATACCATGGACAGCGAAAATCACAAATATAGATGTCCTTAAAAGAATAAACCAAGAACGCCAACTTTTCGAAACCATCAAGAAAAGGAAAACGGCGTATCTAGGTCACATCATGCGAAATGAAAAATACCAGTTCCTCTAACTTATAATCGAGGGTAAAATTGAAGGCAAGAAAGGAATGGGACGCAAAAAAATGTCCTGGCTCCGAAACATAAGGCAATGGACAGGGATTAACGATATACAATCTCTGATACATATTGAAAGAAATAGAGAATTATTGGAAAATGTGATCGCTAACATCCATTAGTGGATTTGCAGCTGAAGAAGAAGAACCTTCTGGCTAATAAATATCTGGTGCACGGTTTCTCTGGCGTTTCTCAATTTAAGCAAAATTCCGGTCTGATGGCAGAATAGAATGATCATTAACCAGAAAATGATATGTTATTTGTTTAAATTTCTTTTCTTTGACTAACTGCAACCTCATCCGCTTCGCGCTTTGATTGATCTTCGGTCCATAAGTACATGTATTCCTTGTCGATGGTACAGTCGTGAATCCCCGAAGTTGTAAAGCAAAATTTTTCTACAGTAAAATGCAGAACTAGTGGTTAATTTTTGGCAGCGGCATACTTTGCTGTAAGTCAAACGAGATTACTAATTTTAACTTGTTTGTAATACATTCGTTTGAGAATGTATAAGACGGTTATGAGCGGTAGTAAACGCTCGAAGGGGAAATACTCTCTATTAATTTTATTCTTTTTTTTAACAGAACATTAAAGCAAAGAAGATAGACGCTTAATTCTTTGATTAAAGTATGACATCTGAAGTAATAGTTAGTTTCAAGCTATTTTTTGTTTCCATACCAAAAACTTTATTGTTTTTTTTTTAACTATTTACTTAAAATGCGTTTAATTTTTTAAATTATTTACTTAAAATATGTTAAATAAAGTTTTCTTTTCAAAAAAAGTGTTTTCGTATTATGAACCCATCATATTACACATATTTACTATAATTTCAAAATATTACATATTTTTGTCCATTAGTGAATTTTTCTTTGCTATTTTTTCGTCAAATTTCTTTAGTAATGATGTCGTTATCTTAGTTGTCTTTCTAGCCTTTTTATAATATACCCATTATAAAGGCAATTTGTTAGTATGAGATAAATTATAATTACATATACTGTAAAGCATCTAGGCTCATTAGTTTTTAACCTTTCGAGAGGCGCGCGTATGTAGTATATATAGACACCTACAGTCCTACTCTCGTATTTGTAAATTTGAGTGAGGGCTTTTATCCATTTGCCTATACTAATGTGCTAATTTATTTGTTATCAAATTTTGTCCCTTAAGGTAACTATATTCAAGTATTTATAACGTCTATTGTATTTCGTAAATACGCGCGACCATTAATGTAAGTTTTTATACATACTTTTATTAAATGGGTCTAAAAATAAATGAATCGCTAACTGCAGACAGGCATTATGTCCAATCTCTACGAATTTTGTGTATTTAAATAAAATTGTTTTCAGTAGCAAAACGCAACGTTTACTACAAAAAGGAAACACATCCGCATATTAGTATTGGCATGGCAACGCTTTCAATATTCTATTTACTGCAGAAAGGAAACTAGTCCAGGACAAGTTCTCTTTCTGCGGTAAACAGTTGAGGCGCTTGAACTGCGTGGCAAATATTCGAACTATCCTCACAGCTAAGTTTAGTTAGACAATATTGTGCTTTGTTTATTGATGATTGTTGTCGTCTTTACTGTGGTTATTAATTAGATTAGAATGAGTGGTTCAGATAGGGAATATAAAAGGGAGTGGACAAATATAAAAGATGCTTAATAAAGAAGTCTAATGTGGCTGGACAAGAACACGTAAACTGAGATGGCAAAACTGTACCAGCTAAAAAACCAGGGTCAAATTTTTGCAGGTAAATATTGTTTTATTTATTGTTGATAATTTGTACATTTTGGTTTAAATACCATTTACTGATAATTTAATCTTGTATGTATTTTGAAGTAATATTAGGCTACTAAAACCTAACCTTAAAGTCATTTATCTCCAATATCTTTTTCACTGAATTACTGTTACAATAAAGTCTTTTGTTGTTTTAGTTGCAAATCCAATTGTCTTGTAGTTTTCACTAAAAAAGATATGATTGAATTATCCGCCAAACTACATAACATGACAACCAAAACGGAACAGGACATTTACATCCAATCTGTTATGAAAATTAGTCAGATTGCAAGGGAAAGACCCAGGTCTAGTTCGTCAACCGCGAAACCCAAGCCTTTCAGTGTGATTTATTATGTAGTACACAATGGAAAACGTACAAAAGTATGTAAAAATGGATTTATGAAAACCTATGGATGCACTGCAAAGCAGTGTTACCGTTTGTCCCATCTATTGCAACTAAATGAAACACCAACTGACAACAGAGGAAAAAATGTTTCAGAAAATGTAATACCTGGGTCCGTACTGTCTAAATTAAGGGTCCATGTCGAATCATTTCCCACAAAAGTACATCTTTATACAGGAAAAGAAAGAAAGTATTTTTCAGCTAATATGAATTTAAAAATCATGTACATGTTCATTAAAAAAGAACATAATTTCCTTATTTCAACATTATAAACTGATAAAAAGCTCTCCTACAAGTTTTTTTGGACATATTTCAAGGAAAACTACATTTCTATTGGCTTTGCCCAACCAGTTAAAGATGCATGTGTTACATGTGAGGAACTAAATTTAAAAATAAAAAGTCCTGTTTTTAATAAGAAACCAACAAAGCAAACAGCTGTCGCTGAGTTAACATTATACAAGCGTAAATCTAAAAAGTTCTATGCATCACTGAAAGAAGTGACCACGCAATGTGTCAGTAAGCCTGAAGAAAATGTTGGCATCTGCATAGATTTTATGACCAATATATCTCTACCTTGTATTCCTGTCCAAGATACCTATTACCTTGCTCACTGTAAACGTCTTTGTTGTGCATAATCTCGCGATACGGGAATATACAATTTTTATCTATCATGAAGGTGAATGGAGTAAAGGCTCAAACGAAATTTGTACTATGTTAGATTGGTACATAAAAAACAAAACTGGCAGTGGTGTAAAAAACCTTTATCTGTTTGGGGACAACTGCGCAGGGCAAAATAAAAATAATAATGTGATTCGCATGATGATGTACTTGTGTGAGATAAAAAAAGTTTAATGAAGTCAAACTAACCTTTCCTGTTAGGGGCCACTCTTTTATACCAAATGACAGAGATTTTGGCATCATTAGAAGAAAATTAAAGCAAAAAGAACGATATTATACTATTAATGAGGTTGAAGAGCTTATTATAAAATCATCAAAAATTGACGGTAAATTTTCTGTTATTAAAATGACTGTTGATGATTTTATTAACTTCAGTTCATGGTGGGCTTAGTTTTATAAAAAAAGCTGCCTAAGTGATAATTCGTATGGCAAAAATGTCCCAAAAAACCAAAAAAGGGCTTTTGCCATATCACAATCCAGAGAAATGACTTTTTCATCAAAAAATCCTAACACGGTTTAATGTAAGATGAACATCGGCGGCTTCATAATGGATGAATTCAAACTACGGAATGCAGTACAGCCAATTCAGGATCCTACTACAAATGCGTATTCAACTGTATTTCCAATTAACAACAAGAAAAAAGACATGAAGAAAACATTGGTACACATCCCGGAAGAAAAAATGAATTTTTGGAATCCTATTTTGTCATAGCCAATTACACCGGCATTTACAGAAGAAAATTAAAAACTTGACCTGAAATTTACTTCAAAGTCTTAATTTATGATTTAATTGCTTAATTTTATTAAAATTAATTCTCATAAAATATTCTGTTTGTATATTTATTGTTTTCCTTAGAACTTTTTAAAGTTTCTTGTTTACGACAGAAAGGGAATATGTCCTTAACACAAAAAAATTCTCTACCCTCTCCTCCTAAAATATTTAAATATTTTATAGGTATGTAGTAGTCCAGAATGCCCAATTAACATAAACCTTAAATGCAAAAAAATTAATACTAGTAGTGTGTTTGAGTTTACCAAGTTTTTTGTATATATATATATATTTAGGGATTCTACAGTATTCACTGCCTTCACTCGGTCAACCGTTTTCATCTCTCTCTGTTGTTCTATTCTCCATCGTTTAGGCCTCTCTTACTCATGGCGTCGTCTACTTCGTTCCTCCAGGATTTTCGGGGTCGTCCTCTTTTCCTCATTCCTATGGGGCTCCATTCGGTTATTCTCTTTATCCATCTGCTGTCGCTAGTTCTTCTTACATGTCCATACCACTTTAATCTTTTTTGTTCTATATATGTTAGTATGTCTGTTTCTATTAATGTTCTTTGCTTTATTTCTTCATTACTTCTCCTATCCATTCTTGTTACTCTGCAGCATCTTCGCAGGCATTTCATCCCTGTTGCTACTATCTTACTGCTGTTTTTCTTGTTTATGATCCAATTTTCAGCCCCGTATGTCATAATACTTCGCACTAATGTTTTATAAATCTGCGTTTTTGTCTTTATATTTAGGTGTCTATCCCACCATACTGAGTTAAGTTGTCGGATTGCTGTTCTTGTTTGTCCTAATCTTTGTGTAATTTCTTCCTCTGTTGTTGCCTTTTTCGTGATTATAAACCCCAGGTATTTGAATTTATCCTTTCCTTTGATTGTTACGTTGTCACCAATCTGTAGATCTTCTATGTCTTCTTCACTTGTAGATAGGTACTCTGTTTTCGCGAGGTTAATATCTAGGCCAGCCTTGGTATATTATTCTTGTAGTCTCTTTATCATATAGCTGAGGTCGTCTTGGTCTTGTGCAATCACTACCTGATCGTCTGCAAAGCTTAACGTATATGGGTATTCGTTCCGTACCGGTACTCCCATGCCTTCGCATTTTCTTTTCCATGTAGTCAAGGCTTTTTCTAAGTATATTTTGAATAGAGTTGGAGATGTGGAACAACCCTGCAAAAGCCCTTTTGTTGTGGTGAAGTCTCCTCTGATTCTTGTTCCCATTTTAATGGACACTTTATTTTTTTTATACAGAGCTTTTGTAGCCTCTATGAGCTCCGTCTGTATTTCTAATTTGTACATTGCCTCCCATAGTTCTGACCTTGATACAGAGTCATACGCCTTTCTTAGGTCCACAAACGCCAAGTGTATATCTCTATTTTTTGCTTTTTTCTTTTCCAACAGTTGTTCCAGTGTGTATATGTGGTCTATGCATGATCTTCCTGCCGTGAAGCCTGCCTGATCCTTCCCGATTTTGCCTTTTATCGCTTGCTCTATCTTTTCTCGCAGTATCTTCCCATATAATCTTCCTATTGATGATATTACGCTTATTCCTCTGTAGTTTTCGAATCGTTTTCTATCTCCTTTCTTAAATATAGATGTCATATATGCCTCCGTCCATTCCTTTGGGAGCTGTTCTCCATTTATGGCTTTCTGAAATATCCATTGTATCATCCGGTGTAATTTTTTTGATCCGTATTTTATAAGCTCAGGTGAGATGCCTCCAGGTCCCGGTGCTTTCTTATTTTTGATTGCTTTTATGGCCATTCTCATTTCCCTATCTGTTATTTATATTTCGTGTTGTGGGAATCGCTTCGTCTTCGCCTGTTTTCTTTTCCAATGAATTGTGGTCTTTGTTCTGTTAATAGTTCCTTGTAGTAGTCTTTCCATTCTTTATCCTGTATATTTCCCAATTTAATTTCAAGTTTTTTGTCTCTCCTAAAAAATTGTCAAAACTGGACTTGTTGTCTTTCTGCAGTTAGCGATTCAAATGTCGCTATGATAAAACTTGAAATTCAGCCGCCCACCGCAAGATAATACTTCCCTACAGATATATTAAAAACACACAACGTTTCTGAAAATTAAATCGTTCTTAACCTGTAACCTCAACTTAAACCTAAAATTTCGTCAAATTTAACACTGATCAAAAAATTTTATATATTTGATCTGTCTTGTTATAAGGCAGCGAAACCTAGACCGTTTAATCTAGGAGAAACTTTTTTATTTTATGTATATTATTATGTCAATATATAGCGAAAAAAAATTATATATTCCGTTGTGTAAGTGAATGGATTCCTTGAGGGGGAAGGTAGTTTTCAGAAATACCTTAAATTAAAGATCTTTCTTGTATCTTATAGATAGATAGATAGATAGAACGTTTATTGACCACTTTACATAAAGTTTGAAGTCCGTATAAAAAATACAATAAAAGATATAATAATGTAAACTTAAAATTAACTTAACCATATTGGCTAAAGTAATATACATATGTAAGTATTAGCAGAAGAAATAAAATTAAAAATTTAAGATAAAAAAATCTCTAACCAAAAAAAAAAAACAAACCTAAACTGTCACATAAAAAATTTTTGAAATATGGAAGTAACAAAAATGTGCAAATAATTAAGAATATTCCCGAATCGATGACTAAATAAACTAATACATAAAACTTAGTACATTTTAATAGCAATAATACAATGTGATATGTAGATAGTAAATCGACAGTATTCTGACCAAACTGGGTACACGTTATAAAGGTGTATTGAGGTATTCTGTCTTTGAGTAAAAACAATATGTTAAAAAATGCTTTCTGATCCTATTTTTAAACAGTGGTGGAGACAGAATTTTTATTTCGTTAGGCAGATAGTTATACAAGTGAATATCAATTGAATTCTTTGTGCTCTTTGATAGTCTGAATCGTTGTGACCTAATTAAATCGCTCGATCTTGTTAGATGATCATGTAATTGGGAGTTTATAGTAAACTTATTTTTATTTTCGTGAATTTCTAACAGTGTTGCATACATATAAAGCGAAGGTAGAGGCATAATACCCATGTTCAAAAATAATGGTTTACAATGATCCCTTAAATCCGCTCCAGCAAGTATCCTCACCACCTTCTTTTGTAATTTAAATATTCTGTCGGCATGACCAGAGTTGCCCCAAACAGCTATTCCATATTGTATATGACTATGAAACAATGAAAAGTAAACATTTTAAGGGTACTTTTAGGTACCAAATAAACCAGGTTACGCATTACAAATATTGTACTGGCGAGTTTAGAACTTAAGTTGTCTATATGGATGCCCCAATCTAAGTTGTCATCCATAAAAATCCCTAACAATTTGATGCTACATCCAAAAATATGTCTTCGATCTGAACTGAAAACTATATTTTGATTTTTATCCTCGTTTAGTTTTAGTTTATTATGTGTAAACCAGTTTTTAATTTTAAGCACATCGTTTCCTATTTTGTTATTTAAATTCCTATTTTGTTATTTAAATTATTAAATTATTATGTAAGTAATAATTTTATTTTGTTGTAAGTATAATTCAATTTTAACATAATACCCCTGTAATATATCCTATAGTAGTTACTGGCTGAATATATGGTAGAAGTTTAATCAGACTGGTTACACCCAATGGCACTAACGTCCCAATATAATTTTTACTTTGTCAATCTCACTCTCAGTTAATGTTATAGCAGCTTGCTAAATTCACTATTATTTATTATCGTTTTATTGTGTTTTAGTTGTTCGTTGTTTATTCTATGTTGCTTTAGCTTGTAGATTTTAATACAAATAAGACTAACGTACTGGGGTCTCTGGGGGAATCTACGTGATTGGTATCAATGCATATTGACTGATCTGTTTGGAGCAGCTAGTTCAAAAATACAAATAGCCATTATGTTTGCCAACCTCCGTAGGGAGCCGGCCCTCTAAAAAAAAACGGGTGTGGCAGTCCAGTGGGACTACCGGTAGAAGTTATACTTCTATACATGCGTTCGCCGTTAAAAATTTACATATGAGTCAATCTGCACAATCATTACATATGTAATGCTATAGGTAAGAGAGAGCAGAAAGAGAAAAAGAATTAGTTATATAGGTATATGGTGCATCGTTTGCTGTATATAAACATTTGACCTGTAATAGGAGAATAGTAAATGAAGGATTGTATCAATATTTTAATAAAAATATATATTTTTATTTTTATATATGTATAAAAGGAGTTGAATGCAAAAAAAAATTTTAAACATACTCTGCAGTAAAATTCATTGTTTATTTTGTTATTAATATAAAAATTACAATACAATAAATACACTGCAACATAATCCAATATAATAACACAATATAAAATGTAATATTCATAAGTATTTAAAACTGCCAATATACATATAACTTACTTTACGAAGATAAAAATAAAAAACCAACAACTCGGATTATGTTGTAAATTTTCATTTTATTTTAAAATTTATGTTTTTGGCGTATATTACATATATTTAATAAGATTAACGTGAGGTTTTTAAATATTTCAAAAATAAAAAAGGAAGTTCATAATTGGGATTCGAACTCACAACCACCAGCGTATGAACCAAACACGTAAAGGATTTGCCAATCAGACATGACACTAACGGATTTTAAAATTGACAGTTCTCGGTAAAACAGTGATTATTTTGAAATACAAAAACCTAAAATAATTATAAACATTTTAAATAATACAAAACATATCACATAAATAATAATATTAATACATATTATATATATATATGTATATATATATATATATATATATATATATATATATATATACAATATTATATAATATTAAATATATATACAAAAGGAACATTTTTATTCTCAAGAGAGGAAGAGATAGAAAATATATCTTCTGTCTCTCTCTTACCCATTATCTTACATAGGTAATGGTTTCACAGATTCACTCTCATGCAAATTTTCAACGCCGACCGTGCGTATAGAAGTATAACTTCACAAAGAAAATTTCATAGATAAAGAACATTAGAGATTTGACAAAGAATATGCAGCTCCGAATAACTATTTCGGCCAGCTAAAAACTGTAAACAACTCGCGAATGTAATTGCCAAAGTTATGATTACTTAATATAGCACCGAAGCACACAAAAAAAACATAAAAAATGTATTATTCATATTTATATTCTGTAGACAATAAGATAAACAATCAGCATATAAGACAGATTTATAATTATTATTTGGAAAATTAAAATTACTGTTTATTAAAACATTTATTCCGTCATAAAAAATCACCGTCTCCGCTACTGATATAGTTTCCTTTTATGCCCTGTGGTTTCGATTTGTAGAAATGTTTCTTCTTATTATAATTCATCAGAAAAATCTAAAAGGAAATTGAAACTGGGATCTTTTTGGCACGCCATCTATATTTGGCGTTGTATCGTGCATGTTATATAGATCTTTCATGAACAGTCAATTCTGTCTACTTTATTTTTGTTCTGTTTTTTATTTGAAACCAATTTTGCTGTACGTTGGAAATTTGACTCGATTCTAAATTGAATACATCATGGTGTTTCTATAGCAAAGCTTAAATTGAAATATAATTTGAAGTAAAATATTATAAATACTATATTTCTTAATAATTTTAAATTTGTCATAATTTTTATAAAACGCTAGATAGTGACACGACATCAGAAATTAAAACAAGAAAACGGTAAATATTAACACATAAACATTAATATTTGATGCCAGTATAACAAGTTTTCAAATCAAAATCAAAATGTTTTTGAAGGGATTAACAGGTCTTTTTAGTTTAAAACAAATTAAAGTAGTCTTACATCTTAAATTAATTAAAATAATACTGTTAGTATTTTTAAACAGTTGATATTTCTTTTGGTTAAATGTATTTTCTTCTTCTGGCTTTCTGAACACATTTCTGTGTTCTTCTTTCTGGCAAGCTGACACACTTATCACTTTCACATAAGTTAAACAGGTTTGGAGTTATTATCGTGGAGATCCTTGCGGATAGGTTCCGGTGCCAATTACGGATGCCATCAATTTCTATTTTATATCTGGTTGGTTCTTTGCTGACTACTATTTTTAGTTATTATTATTAAACCTGTTATTCGTAAACAACCAAATGAAATAACAATGGAGTGAAGTAATAAAAGCATTTAAGAGTTTATATAGTGATTGAAAGGAGAGCCAAATATATGGGATCCAAAACGTAAAGGACATAGAAATCGAAGTAACATCAATGACGCCTGCATCCGAATTAGACGCAACTTTTTAATACCTTGGACTATCAAAGAAAAGAACCGAAAAGAAACACATCACTGACACAGTACAGAGATTGTTTAAAAAAATTAGGAATTCTATGAAAAGTGCATCTAGTGCTGAAGATATTTATAAACCTTCATGATTTGCATTTGATGCCTTCCATACTTCACAAAATCGAACTTAGGCAATAAAATGAATAATATAATTGCTATCTGTTGCCCCAGCAAGCTGAATCGAAAACAACTTGTCACGCAACTTCCCGAGTAGCTGATCCAGAACATCTTCAGCTGTATCACCAATTCGACGTTCAACAGTGTCATTTGATAGACGTATAGACTTCAATTTTTTGGCAAAATTATCTCCAAACATAATTTCTACAATTTGAATTGCAGCTAGCTAAATAAACTTTTCACCAATAGTGTGAGGTTTTTACATCTGACTATTTGATATGAGACTTTATAAGAGGCAAGTAAAGCTTTTTCATTCACTGTCAAAGTTTCACAAATTTTTGGTTTTCATTTGATTTTAATTTTAACTGGAAGAATTCTCGGGGTTTGTTAATATACTCACTATGAAGTGTTTCCAAATGTCTTTTAAGTTTATTAGGTTTCATGCTGTCGGCTGCTAAAATTTTTGAGCAAATAAGTCCTCTATGTATATAGAGATACGCTTACGCCCAGTTAAAAATTTATCCATGATTTTGTAGAAATTTACGTTTATCTACTGCTTGGGAAATCTTACTGTAGTACAGTCAACTGCAATTAACACGCAAACTAGAACATACACGTTCACAATAAATTTAACAGGAACAGGAAGGACTGACTAAACTGACTCGACTAAGACTGGCCACGGTCAGAACTGAGGAGTGAATAAAGGAGAAGGAGATGCAGGTAGACAGACGATCGAGAATGTTCAAAATATCGAAACTTCTCGCGAAGAAAGGCGATCGGTTCCGACTCGATGTTGCCACATATCAATAAATTTATTTATTCTCGGTAATATGGTAATTACAGTAAGTTTTTTGTCAAAATACTCGAGGTACATTAACACTCTCGCCGCCAAGTGTAACATTAATGTGCACTCTGTATTGACAAACGTGTAACATTAATGTACACTTACAGCGTTTCACGTTAACAAAATAATATAGTTTTGGCGCACGACGAAAAAGTTTAAAATATCATTGGCGGCGAGAGTGTTAATATTGTATAGATATATTGTTATTATACGAAAGGGGGCGCGGTGAAAATAATCATGGAAAATTGGGTCGTAAATGTTAAAAGGTTAAGAAACGCTGGTTTAGCTTCAACTCTTCAAAGAATTTACCGTAAGCCAAAACTGGCCTTTTTCATACCTACAATGCGTCCTTTTTCAAAGTCACTTAAATGACAAAATTCTGTAAATCAAAAACAATCCAAAATAAGTAAAAATTATAAATTAATTAAGCTTAAATAAACATAAATAAACTTTTATACCTTTTTTGTTTTTGCGAAAAAAAAGAAGAAAATAACTTTAGTTAAAGAAAGGATAGCGAGGTGAAAACATCATCACATAATAAATATTTTTAGATAGATTTTTAATGTGTGTAAACTGAAACCCTATGTTTTCACCTATTATAATAATTAGGTGAATAATCCATAATTTAGAATTCTCTTTATAGCAGTCCTTAATTTAGCAAAATTAGCGGATATTGTATTTGTCCATTGAACGCGTAACTGGATACAGTTAATAATAGATTTAATTAAAAATATATTGAATCTGTTCGCGCTGCTTTAGGGATGTATTTGTCATAATGTTCAAAACGGCAAACAATAATACCAATTACATCCAACTGAAATATTTCAGCATTTTGGGCTCTAATGTACACATTAGAATAATGACAACGCTGCAGATTTATCGGCTTGTTTACAAATGAGCCCGAAAAGCAGGGAGCGATGACGGCAACTTTAATTTTGTTTTCTGTTAAAACATGTTGGATCTTTTATAAAAACTGTTAGTGCTTTTAAAAAGTAAAGCGATGTTTAAAAATAAAATTAAAACCAAAATAAAAACCGATGTAATCAACAAATTTCCATTCTTTGTCTGAACCTCAGAAATCAATGAAAATCGAATTCTAAGCTATTTAGAAAAATTTTATGTAAAAATGTAATATAAATTCAAATTTGTGAAAAAAAGGACAAGGAAATAAATATAAAAGGAATTTTATAATATAATTGGTATTTTTAAAGTTATACTTCTATACGCGCGTTCGACTTAGAAAATTTGCACGGGAGTGAATCGGTGAAATCATTACATATTGTAAGATATGAGTAAGAGAGAGACAGAAGATATATTTTCTCTCTCTTTCTGTATCGGGAATAAAAACGTTCTTTTTGTGTATATATATATATATATAGATATATATAATATTTTATATATATATATATATATATATATATATATATATATATATATATATATATATATATAATATTATATATAGAATATAATATATTTTAATATTAATATTTATGTGATATGCTTTGTATTAATTATTAAATGTTCATAATTATTTTAGGCTTTTGTATTTCAAAATAATAATTACAATAAATCACTGTATGACCGAGGACTGTCAATTTTGAAATACGTTAGTGTCATGTCTAACTAGCAAATTTCTTACGCGCTTTATACGCTGGTATATGTGTTTTCGAATCCCAATATGAATTTCCTTTTTTATTTTTGAAATATTTAAAAACCCCACGTTAGTCTTATTAAATATATGTAATATACGCAAAAATGCTAAATTTTAAAATAAAATGAAAATTTACAACATAATCCGAGTTGTTGGTTTTATATTTTTATCTTCCACAAACATTTTTTAAAGTTATACTTTCGTTATACTAAAGCTATACGCGCGTTGGACGTTGGAAATTTGTGTGTATTCGTACATATTGAGTAAATCGGCAAAATCATTACATATGTAAGATATAGGTAAGAGAGAGAGAGAAGATATATTTTCTCTCTCGAGAATAAAAATGTTCCTTTTGTAAACATATTTAATATTTATTAATATTATTATTTTTTTATTGATATTATTATCATGGTAAATTAAACATATGCGTAAGTTATGAATATTGCATTTTAATTTGTATTGTATTATAATATTGAATTATTTGGCAGTACATTGTATTGTATTTTTATATTCATAACAAAATTAACAGTTCAAAAGAATGACAAGGAGAACAGTTCAAAAGATCCGTGTGTGTCAAAGGGCGATGGAGCGTGCTATGTTGGGCGTTTCACTACGAGACAAGATCCCAAATCGCCAGCTACGACAAAGAACAGGAGTGGCTGATGCAGTAGAGAGAGAGTAGCAACACTAAAATGGAACTGGGCAGGTCACGTGGCTCGAATGAGAGACAATAGATGGACAAAGCGGATACTGGAATGGAGACCAAGAGATGATGCCTACCGAAGTAGAGGTCGTCCACCAACACGTTGGACTGACGATCTAAAACGTTGTCAGAGGAATTGGATGCAAGAGGCACAAGATCGAAATAGATGGAAAATTATGAGGGAGATCTATGTCCAGCAGTGGATAAGCGAAGATTGAATGATGATTGGGGACGAGATTAACAATGAATTTTACTGCAGAGTATGTGTACAATTTTTTTTGCATTTAACTCCTTCTATACATATATGAAAATAAAAATATATATTTTCATTAAAATATTGATTCAATCCTTCATTTACTTACTATACTCCTATTACAGGTCAAATGTTTATATACAGCAAACGATGCACCATATACCTGTATACCTAATTCTTTTTCTCTTTCTGCTCTCTCTTACCTATAGAATTACATATGTAATTATTGTGCAGATTGACTCCCATATAAATTTGTAACAACGAACGCGTGTATAGAAGTATAACTTCTACAGGCAGTCCCACTGGACTGTCACACCCGTTTTTTAAACCATATTTATAGATTAGTATCTTGTAAATTTTTAACAAAGTTTAAGTAATCGCAGTAATATCGCAGTAACGAGCAATCGAAAAAAAAAAACATAATTAGGGCAAGCGTTTGACCCTTAGTCAGTAAGGTATTCATATTAAATGTAAATAAATATTATATAGTCCAACAGATCATTGTCAAAACCTTTGAAAAAGGCATACCTACGGGTTAAAGATTTATATTAAATATTGTCCGTTCAGATAATAATATTATCTTTTAAGATAAAATTTCCCAGAAGATTTCCTATTATTCCTTATACAACTTCGAAAAACAAATGTGTCCATTTTACAGAAAATCAAATACGTCGTTGCTTATTTCGTGTTAATTAAAATACCATCATCTTCTTTAACCGTACTATAAGAGCTTCCCGTAAAGACGAGTATATCGCAATTTTCTAAGCATAACATGGAATTATAATCAAATTAAGTGTCTCTGAAGCAAGCGAATGGTTTTGTTGCTTTGAAACGGAGAAATTAACGCGAGCAAATGTTCCCGCCTCTAATCTTGTAACGTTGTGTCGGCACATTCAAGATTGCTCAAATATTGTTAAAACTGTTTTAAGGGCATTTCTTAGATTTACGTTTATATCATATATACAGAATATATGCTATAGTTTAATAGTTTATTAGTTAAAGAAGCGAATTTCTCATATAAATTTTGATGAAAAATAATGATGAAATCGTAAATAATCGTTCATCAATACTACCAGCAAAATATAAGAACATTTTAACCAGTTTTTGATATACAAGGAAGTCTACGGCTATCGCCTCCTTCCTTCTTGAAGCCAACATCTCGAGTACGCTCTATACTAAAATTATCCGTCTCTAAGATCTCGCCTTTCTATGACCTCGTGCACCTCATCTATCCATGATGTTTGAGGTCTGCCTTTATTATCTTATTATTCATATTAAACTACCATCCAAAATATTTATTATCCAATTTATAAGTGTTTCTCACGCCTTTCTCACGTGTCCACATCAAATTAAACGTTTTTCTTCACTATATCTTGGTATGTCTGGTTTTACTGCCGTTTTTTTTACCTCCTCAGATCTAATATGATTCACTGTTATTACTCTACAGCTTCCTATCATGACTCCAATTCGATTGCTGTAATTTTGGACCTGTTTCAAGCCAGGCCAGACCAGCCAAGGTGTAATCGGCCATCAGCCCTATCTTTTTCTTTACCTTAAGGCGTAACCACTAGGTCATCTGCAGAACTTAATAAAAAGATAGAAAGGCGGTTGTGTTTTGATTTAATTCGAGTCTCTTACCACTCCCTAACACGTGTTTCTGGGTTTACCCGTCATCAGAGTTTGTAAGAAGAGTCAAACTAAATCAAAACGCACCAACTACTCTGGTAATTATAGGAAAAATAATTACCAGGGTATGCTAATAGAGACCTCTAGTGAGAAAAGTTGAAGTTAAATGTGTCGATAGCAATTAAAGTAAACTGTATAACCAAGATTAATCAAGCCATTTAGAGCGATGCTGGAAATATTTATATTCCACTATGCATCAAAAATTTACTCATTAATTAGAAAAAGTCATCTTGGATTGGTAGTCCCATACCTTTATATTTCCTTTCAGGGGTTTAATATTTGTTCTACTAATATCTTTAACAAGTTTGGAGATATAGAACAGACTTAGAGTAAGCCTTTTGTGGTCTTTTTGTTCGACTATTTATTACCGATTCTAAATATTATTACGTTGTTGTTGTATAGCTTTTTCGCAGCTTTAATTAACTTTTGAGTTATCCAGAATTCTTTTATCGTTTCCCCTAATAATTTTCTGGGAAATGTGTTTTTTTTTTTTTTTAATCAGTCAATGCCATGTTTGGTCAAACTTTTTACGTAAAAATTGTAAAACAGGGAAAACGTAGAAAACATGGCAAAACTATAGAACACTACAAAAAATAAAGCAACTGCAAAATATCTGAAACGCCGAGGGAGTTCTGCTGACATGATAGCATTTGTGTTCTGAAGAGTGGAACGAGTGGGTTGAAAGTTGGGAGGCCATAGCCTGCGGTAACAAGTAAACAAGTTTACTTGTGAATGATAATAATAATTGTGTATATTGTTTTAAAGTGGCTGCCGAACGTAGCGCAAGAAGTGCATAATAGATCAATGGGAAGTTACAGCCTGAAAAATTATAAACCGGTGTAGCATAGATGTGTAACGCTAATTAAGAGAGCGAAAGTCCTTTCAATTAGTAAGGAAGTGTGTCCTATATTATAGGATTATCCACGAGGTGTTGGAGATACTGTAGGGGCGTTAGTGTGGATGTGAAAGACTTTCAAACAGCTTAGGAGAACGGGGTTTTTGCACAGCGTCCAAGGATACAGCAGCAAGCTGGCAGAACATAATCAGGGAGCCATTAGAAAGAGTGTATAAATTGAAAAAGGTCAGTCTGATTTAAAAGAGAACAAGGATTTTCAATCACATTCATAACGGTCACACAATCAATCTAAATTTTGTCATTTTATTCAGTTTGTTTTCATAACAGATATAAAATTAATTTCTGAGATTTTCTTGTTTTGTGTACGAATTAAAATTAATATTGATAATTGGTGTATAAACAGTAAAGAATTTTAAATTTAATCATATGTAGTAGAGCAAAGGTATATGTTTATGTTTTAATTAAAATTTATTTATGATTTTGGTAATTTAATAAATGGTACGATAATTTATTATCATAAACTTATTGAATTTTATTTATCTTCCCATTTGTTCAGTTTCTTCTCAAAGAACACATCATAGATATTACTTGGAACCTTCATAGAATAATTAGAGATAAAAAAGTTTTTAGTCCTGAGATAATTAATTAATTAAAACAATTTTTATTTGTCTTGCAAAATTAAAGTTTTTATAAAAAACAGCAAAAAAGGGTGTAGTTTGCAATTCATAATAAATATATATATATACAGGGTGTCCCAGACTAATTTACCCACGCTATATCTCTTAAACAAATAGAGATTTTCGAATGGGACGAAAAGTGATCTATTTTACTTGTAATACACTTTAATATGGCATAGAAAAAATCATCCCCTAAATATTCGTCTCTTAGTTACAACCCCTAACTTTAATTTTTTTAATAGCACCCTATATATTTTTTTATAGTTTTGTATGTGGTCTTCTATCGTCTATTCAACAGCTTTATTAAAAGTAAAATCGGTTTGTAAATAATCAAGAAATCAATTTATTTTTTATTTTTGTTAATTAAGTGTCCCAGACTAATTTATCCAGGCTATATTTATTAACAAAATAGAGATTTTTTAAAGGGACAAAACTAGTCTATTCCATTTGTAATACACTTTAATATAGCGAAGAAAACATCATCCCCTAAATATTCATCTCTTAGTTACAACCCCTAACTTAAATTTTTTAATGGCACCCTGTACATTTTTTTATAGTTTTAGATGTGGTCTTCTATCGTCTATTCAATCGATTTTTTAAAAATAAAATGGGTTTGTAAGGTATCAAAAAAATATCAGTTTATTTTTTAGTTTTGTTAAATTAATCAAGATAGCCTTAAAAAATAGAATAGAAAAGAAATATTATGCTTTATTATCACTGAAAATTTTACTATTTTAACTACGTAGTATAACTTCTTACGTGCGTACGAAGTACACTTTTTATTTAAACATTATTTTTAATTTTTCAAAATTTGGTCTTTGTAGGAGCATACGTTATCTTCCAGTGTGCAAAAATTAACAAAAAATTCTCTTATAATAAAGTCACAATATTTGAAAAACTTTTGCGGTTATTTTACGTCTTGGATATTACCCTTAATTCTGGTTGCCATGATTTGATCTGTCAAATCAACAATTATTATTTTTGACCTTTCGTATTAGACCAGTAATAATTATATTTGTTGTAATTGTGTATTTATAACATTTCGATATGCCTTATTTATTTTCGCCTGACGAGTACGTTGATATCCTTTTGATTTATGGAGAATTTCCCGACAATTATATCAAGAAAAGTTTCCAAATCGAAACATTCCTAGCAAAAAAACCTTTAAGAATTTGGAACGCTTACTTAGACAGGGACATTTTCCTAATAATAAAAGAGGTACAATTGAACGCACAGTAAGATGTAACCAAAACCTTATTAATGTACTAGCATATGTTAATTTTAATCCCAAGGTGTCTGTTAGAACCCTCGCCAGTGAATGTGGCATTCCAAAAAGTTGTGTGCATAGAATTCTCAAAGATTTTAAGTACCATCCTTTTAAAGTGCACCTAGTTTAAGGATTACAGCCTGGTGATGACCAAAGACGTCTTGAGTTTATTGCAAAAATGATGTTAAAAATCAGTGATGATCCACTTTTTTTATCAAAAATATTGTGGAGTGATGAGGCTAGATTTCACAATATGATGGTGTTGTCAACCGTCACAATTCCAATTATTGGTCTCCCGTGAACCCACATTGGATGATGGAAACAAGATTTCGGAATATTTGGGGTATAAATGTGTGGTGCGGTTTATTTAATGGCCGTGTTATAGGTCCTTACTTTTTTAACGGTACTCTAACAGGTGTTCGATATTTAGACATTTTAGAAAACATTCTACCCGATTTGCTAGAAGATATTCCTCATAAGCGTCAAGAAATGTGGTGGCAACAAGACGGAGCTACTCCACATAATGCGCGAATCGTTAGCGACCACCTACAAAACCGTTTTGATAACCACTGGATAGCAAACAACTCTCCAGAAATTATGTAGGCCGACGTTCATGGGATTTGTCACCTCTTGATACTTTCTTTTGGGGAGCGATAAAAGATATTGTTTATCAATCAAAACCGCAAAATTTAGAGGAATTAAAAGAAAAAATAAGACAAACATATCGCCAAATTACTCCCGAAATGATTCGAGCCACATGTACTGGAATGGACACGAATCTTCTGGAACGATTCGAAATTTGTGTTGCAGCAGGTGGATTACAATTCGAACGTTTAGTGTAAATAATACTAGTTGGTGTTTTGATTTATTTTTTCATGTAATTTTTATTGCATTTATTTTTATTGTTCCTAAGGTTGTATTTTATTTGTACGAGTAGTATGTTCAATTTGCAATTTATTTAAAGTTTGCAATAAATTGTTTTTGTTTTACTTTCATTCTTTTCTTTTGTAATATTGACGATTTATCTAACTTCAGTGACAATAAAGCATATTTCTTTTCTATTCTATTTTTTAAGGCTATCTTGATTAATTTAACAAAAATAAAAAATAAACTGATATTTTCTCGATACCTTACAAACCCATTTTATATAAAAAAAAATCGGTTAAATAGACAATAGAAGACCACATCCAAAACTATAAAAAAATGTACAGGGTGCTATTAAAAAATTTAAGTTAGGGGTTGTAACTAAGGGATGAATATTTAGGGGATGATTTTTTCTTCGGTATATTAAAGTGTATTACAAATGGAATAGACCAGTTTTTGTCCATTTAAAATATCTTCATTTTGTTAATAAATATAGCCTGGATAAATTAGTCTGGAATTAACAAAAATAAAAAATAAATTGATTTCTTGATTATTTACAAACTGATTTTATTTTTAATAAATCTATTGAATAGACGATAGGAGCCAACATCCAAAACTATAAAAAAATATACAGGGTGCTATTAAAAAAATTTAAGTTAGGGGTTGTAACTAAGGGATGAATATTTAGGGGATGATTTTTTCTACGCCATATTAAAGTGTATTACAAGTAGAATAGATCACTTTTGGTCCTATTCGAAAATCTCTATTCGTTTAAGAGATATAGCGTGGGTAAATTAGTCTGGGACACCCTGTATACACTCAAAAATGTTTTGCATATTATCTGTAACGCCACTCAACGTTTCTCATTTGAAATTTTTGGTACTAATTTTTTTTGTCTACTAAAATAATATATTTTATTGCTTGTTTTTTGTTTCTTAATCGTCGCAACGATTCTCAGTATTCATATTGCGTTCATCAGTTTTCGAAAAAAAAATTCAATCCCGGCAGCCTCCCCCAAGGACACTACAAGACCTTAGAGTAGCAGCGATTGAAGAATGGGGCACCATGGACCAGAACTAAATTAATACACTTATAAGAAGCATAGGACATCGCATTCAGTCTTGCATTGATGCAAGAGGTGGAAATACGGCATATTAAGTATTAGTTCCTATATCTGTACAAATTTAAAAAACTATATTTATAATACATACTATGAATAATAATAATAATAAATTGTTAATCCTTTAAATTTTGTTTATTGTTTTTTTCAAAGCATACAATTTTATATATATATATATATATATATATATATATATATATATATATATATATATATATATATATAATAAAGTATTTTGTTAAAAAAAAATAGATTTTACCAGATTTGGTTTATAATTTTGAAAATATTACATTATGCAAAACATTTTTGAGTGTGTATATATATATATATATATATATATATATATATATATATATATATATATATATATGTATAACTGTATACATATTTCTAGTAATACTATTAACAATTATAGATAATCTTATCTTTTAAGGTATTATAATAATCTTTCAGTGACCCAAAAGCTAATATTTAATTTGGATTTAATAGGTTTTTATCAGATATACATTAATATTTATTTATAATTCTATGTATCCTATTTTGTAATTATTGTTGCAATATTGACTTAGGTATAAACTAAATCAAACCCAAACGATCATTATTCATTGCAAAATGAAATTTAAACTGTACTTATAAACGTATCTATTCGACTCTATCCGAAACCGTATCTCTGTAATCCACTAGGATATTTTGACAAAATGCCGAAGCAAAAACAAATTGTAAATTGACATAATCGCGTTTTTGGACTTGTGCCATGTCGCTTCGATAAACGAGTACGTACATTCGTACAAAAATGAATTCATCGGTTTTTCATCTACTATTAGAAACGATGAATAGCGACCACTGGCGAAAATAATGAATCATAAAATCGCTAATAAATAAATACTAGTTCGTATATCAGTAGTTAATATGTTTATAGAGAATGACTGTAACCAAGTTTTGCTTAGTTTATACGACAATTTCCAAAAAACTTTCACCGCGTTTTATATTTTTACTTATTCACGTTTTATAATATATTTTTTGTTTTTGAAACCAAATTTTGAAACTGTTTTTTAACTTTTTATTATCGTAGTATACTTTACAAAATGATGTTATTCTAAAAGTTTTTTATTTTAAGACAAAGATCACTGGCTATAGTAAATATAATAATATTTTAGCTAATATGTTAATTTGGTAATGCAAAAATAAATAGTGGTGGAAAAATACTACTTAACAAGTGGTGGAAACAAAAAAAAAACACGTGTGGGATATCTTTATTAAAGACGCTTAAATCAGTACCTAAATAAACAATCAATTTATTCAAATATAAATAATGAATGTGAGAATTTAAAGACATTATAAAAGCAAATCAGATGAAGGAAAATATTAAAACAATTAAGGCAATTAAGAATTGAAAAAAAAAATAATTAGAAAAGTTTTTTCAATATAAGACATAAAAAAAAATGTACAGGGTAGCTTATAAGGAATTAAAAAGGTTGTCAACTTTTTCATACGAGCATAGGAGCAGTCGTAGGAAAAATGCAACATGATTTACATGAAAAACAACCTTATATTTACTAATAAACAAACAAAAAATGATGTAAAGGTCAAATCGTTTTGGTTTGGGTCTTATCTTCTTCTAAATATCCGTATCTTCTAGAGAGTTGGCGACCACATTGACCCATCTTATTCTATTTACAGCAGCTCGAAATAGATCAGTTGACATTAGACCAGTCCACTTCTTACGATTGGCCAGCCAGGATAAACGTCTACGTCCAGGGTCTCTCTTACCATTAATCTTGCCTTGTAGAAACAACTATAGAATTCGGTATTTATCATTACGCATGATGTGGCCGAAGTAAGCTAATTTTCTGTTTTTTAGGGTGTTAATAATTTCTTTGTCTTTTCTAAGCCTCTGGAGAAATGTTACTTGTGTGGTGTATATATGAAACCCTCAACATGAAAGGCTTCAGCTTTCTACTCCATAGAGGAGGACTCTAAAGACGTAGGTAACATCTAAGAATTTTTATGGGTATATTGATACTTAAAGATAAGTTGCAGAGAATCTTTCTAAGGCTCTTGAAAGAGCTTCTGACTTTTGAAATACGAGTTTTTATTTCGTAGCTGTAATCTTAAGTATCCTTAATGTTGCAGCCCAAATAGCCTATTTTTTCCACTCTTTCTAACGGTGTATCGCCTATTGTAATTTGGGTGTTTATGTTGGTGTTCTTACTAATGACCATTATTTTTGTCTTCTTGCAATTAGGTTTTAGGTCGTATTTGTTACATGCTTTTACAATGTTATCAATTATCCTTTGAAGCCCCTGCGCACTATTTACCAGCAACACTGTATCATCTACATATCTAATATTGTTTATAAGTTGGCCATTTACGGCAATCCCATCTTATGATTCGTACAAGGCCTCTCTAAAGATGTTTTCAGAGTATATGCTAAATAATGCCGGTGACAATATGCAACCCTGTCTAACTCCGTTTTCGACTGTCAAGATGTCGAGCAGTTCATTTTCTAACCGTACTGTTGTTTTTTGTTGGAGATATAAGTTTGAGATTAGTCTTATATCCTTACCATTGGATCTTTTACATAGCAAAAATTGCCAAAATATTTCATGTGCTAAAACTCTGATAAATACCCACAATAACAGAATATCCCAGCATTTTTTACTTCTCTACGTCGACGTTTGTGACCTCTGGGCAATATGTGACGTGTAATGGGTGTACTACGCTATGCAGTCAACGAGTAGAAGGATAATAACAGGTTTCGGAAGCTAACAAATTGGAACAAATTACCTACGGTATGGTAACCCTAACAGAAGAGTCCGTGGTCCCCACGATAAAGGTTGAAACATAGACCCACCAGCCCTTCTCTTATAAAAAAGTTATATGCTAAAATTACTGCTACTGCTAAAATTAAATTAAAAGCTAAGGGGCTGCGTCCCAAATTTAAGCAGGTATAGATGAGTTAATATGATTCCAAATGGGCATAACAGTTCTTACTGAAACGAAAAAGAAAAGCAGGGGAAGTGAACAGATAGATGAGTATGTACATCTATACAATAATGCAAATAAGGATCACAGTGCAAAGGTGGGCATTTCTATAATCATTAAAAATAAGACAAACCAATATATTACATACCTACTCAAATGTTGTAAATGAACGCATCATTATCATGAAAGTCAAACTCATAGTAAAAACTTATAAAATAGTAATATTAACGGTATGTGTAACATTCAACAATGACACAGTTGCTGCTAAAGAAAACCGCTATATAAAAAAAATACTGGAATCTAACGTACCCCAATATACAGTGCATTCATAAAATGTGGAAACGATCTATTATCTCATTTTCATAGTTAAAGCTCTGTCAGATCGATTTTTATTTTTGTTTTTTAAACTTACCCCCACTACCTTAGCAGATATGACGTCATCGGTAATATGCTTAAACAGAAAGGGCATATTTTTATCTAAAAAATTAAAAGCTCATATTTTTCAACCCATATAAGTTCAACCGTACCAAACTAATCATATTCAAACCTCAGTATGCAGAGTGTAAACAAAACCAGTGCTCGTATTTCTTAAAATTTATTTTACAAAAGTTTTACAAAAAAAATTATTAAAGAAGCCATTTTATATTAAAGACACATAGATAACATAATTATAACAAATGCTGTAATTGAGCTCCTTGGTTTAATTGACAGTATCCAAGACGTCCAATAAATTCTTGGTTACGTTTGACAACATCACTGGTGTAATTTATTGCATTTCAGTACGAATTCTCTATTTGAGGTCTAATAAATTGGTAAGTAGGTTTACATACATCTTATTCTTCAAATAATCCCAAATAAAAAAGTCCATGTGATTCAAATCTGGCGACCTAGCAGGGCCATTCAATGTGGCCGCGTCGTCTAATCCAGCGATTGGGAAAAGTTGCATTTAGAAAATTTCTTACCACTACAGCATAATGTGGCTTATTGATTATTGATATCTAGAAATGTTGCGGTTAAAAATGGAACTACGTAGTTTTGCAACATCTGTCAAAACCTTTCACCCGTCCTATAATGGTATTCCTACAGTCCCAGCCCCTAAATGTACTTTTTGGAGATATTATTTATAAACTTTCATTGTCCAATTGGAATTTTCTGTTGCCCAATAACGACAATTTTGCCAATGAACGATACCATTTAAACAAAAAGTGGCCTCGTCGAAAAACAAGATATTATATTCCAATCCATCCATTATTTCGATTACACAATTCTTGCATATTTTTGCAAAACTCCATGTGTGTATCAAAGTCGTATTTATAGAGCTCATGTACAAATTTAATTTAATATGGATGTAATTTGGCCTTTTTAGAATTGTATGAACAGCACCATTACAGATCTCGTTGCTAGTTGATTAAAGTTGAAGTTGTAATTGAAGAATGATGATTTTATTCAATTCCAAGTAATACATTTAATTGATTGTCATCGAAAATAGTGAGTCTGCCACTCCTGATCTTATCTCTAACATTACGAATATCATTCAAATTTATGCAATGTTTTGCTTACCGTGGTTTTACTTATTGGTACTTGATCACCATATTTTTGATTAAAGATATAGCATACTTCTGACATACTTCTTTTACAATCGCCCTAACCAAAGATCATCAAAACTTCTATTCGCTGTTTTTCTGACAGCTCCATCGTAATTTCAAATAATTTTTATTAAAGCATAATGACGGTATTAGATTTTTTTGTCGATACAGAGCAGCGACAAGCCGCTTATACAAAATCTTTCCTGTCCTAAAACAATAGTTATCAAAATAACTATTTACGGACGTAACTACGCCATCTAAAAACAAAAAGAGAAATCAAACGATTTCTACCTGGCAAAACCGAATTCAAATTTTTACCACTGTGCTTTCTAAAACTTGCAAAGCAAACAGCTTGATAAATTACTGGGCATATCTTCATTAGGATTCGCCAAGTAGAAATCGTTTGATTTCTCTTTTTGTTTCATTTCTATTAAGGTTATATTTCTCAATGCAGACTTCGAAATCGATGTGATATAACAAATCAATTTAATATTGACATATCCAATTGTAACTACGAAATTACTCTCTGGTTGCTAAGGAATTTGACATATCTTCACAGCCCATTTGATTTTTGGCAATATGCTAAGTACAGTCGTTATCACTTTATTTTATTGTATTGTTGATCTACAGCCCATTACAAAGCCATTATAATTTGAATGAATTGCTTATCTTTAATAGATAAACAATCTACCTTCTATATCGTACAACATTAGACCACTTCATTCGAGCATTTGTGTAATTATGTTATTTGTTTGTCTTTAGTATTTTTTTTTTTTTTTTTTTTAGCCCGTTTTTCTATCCGAATTGTCGAATAAAGGCCTCTCCCATTTCTCGCCATTCATCCCTGTTGTGTGCTAGGCGTTTCCACATTGGTCCTGCGACTCTTTTGATATCGTCGCTCCAGCGCATTTGAGGTCTTCCTCTTGGTCTCTTCGCATCGTACGGTCGCCAGTTTCCGACTTCTTTGTTCCATCTACCATCTTCGAGACGTTCGTTGTGTCCAGCCCATTTCCATTTTAATTTAGCTGCTTGTTTTCCTTTATTTTTGTTTTGTTCCGGATTGCTTCGTTCGTTTGCCGATCTATTAGTGAGATACCAAGCATCTGTCGTTCCATGGCTCGCTGAGTTTTTCGAATCTTGTCCATGTTCTTTTTTGTGAATGTCCAGGTTTGAGCTCCGTAAGTGAGAACGGGAAGGATACAAGAATCGAACACTTTGGTTCGAAGGTTTTGGGGTATCTTTTTGTCTTTCAGTATGTATGAGAGTTTTCCAAATGCGGCCCATCCCATTCTTACTCGTCTGCCTATTTCGGCAGTTTGGTTCTCCTTGTTTGCCTTGATATTCTGACCCAGATATATGTATTCTTCTACATGTTCCACTTTTGTTCCTTGGATGGTTATCGTCGGTTGATCATCTTTATTCGACATTAGCTTAGTTTTACTCAGATTCATTTTCAGTCCTTTTTTTATGGATTCCGTATGAAGCTCATCGATCATCGTCTTCAGTTCTTTCCAGTTGTCGGCTATTAGTACTACGTCATCTGCATATCTTAGATGGTTTAAATACTTTCCGTTTATCGACAGTCCCTTCGTTTCCCAATTTAGTGATTTAAAGATATCTTCAAGTGCGGCAGTAAATAGTTTTGGAGATATGGTGTCTCCCTGTCTTACTCCTCGGTTGATTTTTATTGGCCTCGTTTTCATTCCGTTATCCATCGTGACTAACATTTCAGCGTGTTGGTATATATTATGTATTAATATCCTATATCTAGAATCTATTCTGCTGTTGACCAGTGCTTCCTCAATAGCCCATAATTCTATGCTGTCAAAAGCTTTCTCGTAGTCAATAAATGCTTAACAGATTGGTAAATTGTATTCGTTAACTTTTTCTATTAGGACCTTTAGTGTGTGAAGATGGTCACATGTACTAAACCCTTTTCTAAATCCGGCTTGCTCTACTGGTTGATATACATCGAACTTTGTTGTCAATCTATTTGTAATTATTTTTGTGAATGTTTTATAAAGTTGTGATAGTAGTGATATTGGACGATAATTTTTCAGATCTGTATTGTCCCCTTTTTTGTGTATTAATATTGTGTTAGCAGTATTCCATTCCCTTGGTATGTTTCCTTCAAATAGGCATTTATTAAAAAGTATTTTTAGGTACCTGATGACTTCTTCTCCTCCTTCTTTCAACATTTCTGCCAGAATTCCATCACTACCCGGTGCTTTATTTCTTTTCAATTCTTTAATTGCATTTTCTATTTCTACTTCGCTTATTTCGGGCATTACTTCAGAATTTACGTTTGTTATTTGTCTTTTCAGATTTTGCTTTGAAGAGTCGGGGGGATCGTTTCTTGAGCGGTATAACTCAGTATAGAAGTTTTCAACTATATTTGATATCTGAGCTTTGCTTGTTTCTAGTTGGCCTTGTTGATTTTTCATAGTTATAATATTTTTCTTTCCTAATTTCGGTTTGGTATATTTCAGACTTTGATTTTTCTCTATCACTCTTTCTACATGTTCTTGTTGATGTTTTTTAATATCGTCTTTTATCTGTTTTCGTATGGCTCGATTAAGTTCTTTGTATTCTGTGGTATTTCTTTTGTTTAGTGACAGGAGCTCTTTTCGTTGTTTCAGCATATTCTTCGATTCTGCACTTATTTTGGATTTTTTGTTGTTATGGCGGGTTGCTACTTCTGAGCTAGCATTCAATAGTTCTTTTGTTATAACTGAGTTAATTTTATTAACGCTGAGTTGTTCTAGATTCAGTGCTTGGGCGGTTTTTAATTTGCTAGCATATTTTTCTTTATCGACTTTTAGCTTTTCTGTGTCTATTTGTATCGTGTTATTAAAGTTAATTCTACGTTTGCTATACTTAATCCTTAGTTTTGCTCTAACCATTCTGTGATCTTTAGTATGAAATGACTTTATTAATAATTTTCTTTGTAAAATAAATTTTGAATAGAATTTTAAGAAATACGAGATCTGGTTTCCTTTAAAAGTTTGACTGTGATGAGTTTGGTATGGTTGTAGGGTTGTACGAAAAATATGGCTTTTTAGATAAAAATATGCCTGAGGTTTAACTCTAAAAATAATTAAGTCATGAGGTAATAAACCGTCTCTATACTTTATGAACACACTGTACAAGAAAACACATTGTTTATAAGTATTTATAATGATTTTAGTACCTATTATAAAACTTCTAAATAGTGAAAGCTCTAAAAATACGTGAAAAAGTGATTCTTTTGAAAATCATTTTTTGGCCATTTAAAAAAACTCCCAAACGATAAAACCGATTTTGACAGCATAAAAATGATTTAAAGCAACGTTCGTCAAATTATTTTGCAGTATAGGGTACCCTAGAAACCTCACGTACTCCCCTAAAATTGCAAATATAAATTCAATACTATTTTGTTTTAAAATAAATCACAAGTAACTTACCACAAATAGTATTTCGGAATGTCGATACCAACTTACCTGAAACAATAATAAAAATTTTAAAATTTGACGAGACTAAACTAAGCGATATAAAAAAAATACACACGCTTTGTCAAAAATAGTAATGACTTTAAAAATCCTAAACTCGGCACGCCCACTTGATGTGCAGCATAATTATTACCGAAAATATTTTAGTAGCAGAACCTGTAAACTACGTATAAAAATCACGTAGACGAGTATTAGCGTCATCTCTTTCTCTTTGAATACTTTCATGTCACTTTGAAGTCATTCCTGATCTTGACAAATTGTTTAAGTAACCAATTATAATAAACCATAAATATCTAAAGATTTTTTTATTTATTTTATATTTCCCTGTTTGTTTGATTTACAAATCAAAATGGTAAAAAGATGGAAATAGAGGTTTTTGAGTGATAGCAATATCAATTTTACTATTACCGGTTGTTGGTTTAACCCGTTAATGCTCATCGTATTTTATGTAATACGTGACACTGCTATTAGCCCAGTCTGGATATGCAAAAATCAACTATTTCACAGCAAAATTTTTGGCAGATATCTGAAGCTTTTAAGACATAGCTGGGGGTTAGTAGATGACGAATAGACGAAAAAGTACTCGTATTTTTACCTTGCGTTTTTTTTTAAACAATAATTTATGGTCACAATTTGATTTTTTGTCTATATGTTTTTACCCTTATATCTTTATGTTCCCGTTTTTTAAATTAGAATTGATAAATAATTTACGGAGATTTTTGCAAAAAAGCAGTACCCTTGAACAGTAACAGTAAGCAGTAGTTAGTACCTTTGAACATCGAGGAATTACCGTCTTTTAAATTTTTGTGAAATTCCCCATGCCCCCCCCCCCATCGGTCAAATATTTTAAAATTTATTTAATTTGTTTATCCCTGAGGCTAAATACTTAAATTACTGAACTTGCTCTATTAAAGATGCTAGACATATTTAGGAAATTTCATAGGATTCTTTAAGACAAACTATCCCAGAAGTTAAATCGCGTTAAAATTGCGTTTTTATCGAAATTATTTATAAAATAAACGTTTGAAAAAGGGGTATGTTTTTTACTTATAAACAATTGTAATAACTTCTATATTTTTTAAGCAACAGACTTGACAAGTACAACCATTGGGAGCTGGTAAAAAAACTCACATTTAAAAAAAAACTACAACCAATAGGAACGAAGTTAGGGACTATTTTTAAAAAAATCATATCTCCATTGTTTATAAACATTAAGAAGTAAAATTTCTACAAATTTTAAATAAAATCTAAACTTTATATTGAAACTTATAGTTATAAAATTCCTCCAATTTTTCGAAACATACACCTTTTCTAACTGTTTCAGCTCCGCTTTTTTTTTGGAGGTCGGAACTTCCCCTCGTGCCCTCTTTTCCATCGTCTTTTTGGAAACAAGTGGACAATTTCTAGGAATTCTATTATCCTTCGCAGTACCTATAACCTCGTACCCATTAGCTTTTAGAGTACTTAACAAGTTTGTACTGGTAAATAAATTATCAACGAAAAACTTTGTCACCCAGAAAAATAGAGATCCTTTGTCACCCAATTCTTCGATCATCTGTACCATGGGAGCTGCAGCTTTTCCGAAATATTTTTGATAATCTTCATTAGATCTAGGATTTTTCCCTGATATACTTCAAAGTTTATCATATATCCGCTAGGTGTATTCATACACCACACCTTATAGCCAAACCTTACAGGCTTTCCGCTGATAAACTGTTTGCATCCATAATGCCCAAAGTAGCGTATCATCGATTCATCATAAGCTATATTTTATTTTGGGACAAAATGCTATATGAACAATTTTTTTAACATATCTGTAAGTGATTTTAGTTTGTACATTTTGTCATTTTTATCTATATTATTATTGTCTGCAAAATGAAGTAAACGACAAATTTGTAAAAACCTGTCACGTCTCATGGGATCAGACACCAGAATATTTTGCATGTCAGGGCTTCTCTCCCAGTAGCTTCTTATAGATGGTAGCTTATTATATCCGCTTACTAAGAGAATTGCCATAAATACTTTTAATTCAGGAAGTGCCACGTTAGGGTTCGGTTGATTTATCAGTAGAGCATATTTTGTTGTTTCAGACACTATCATTTCTACCAACTCATCAGTAATAAATAATTCAAACAGTTGCACACAACTCATCTCTGAATATTTACTGTAATCCCCTTTTAGAAAGTTGCGCGGCGTATAATTAAGGTCTCCGTCAATATAAGTTGTAGGTTCTGGCAGATCAATTACCATTCGGGGATTTGTATTAGTTTTTATTTCATATTAATTCTGCAAATTTTTATCATAGCTTGCTTCTAGGTCTGATTGTACACCTCCTAAACGTTTAGAGTCGCAAATACAACTTCCGCACCTGCACGAAGTTGACGAGGATTCAAGTTATCCGGGTCACCACCTTCGTCTTCGTCACCTGAATCCTTATCTGTAAGGAAATTTGATTCAGGCGGCTTAATAAAAATATCTGTTACATCATCTTCTTCATATGCGATATCTAAAGCTTCCTGTAGTGTAATTCCACTGAAATTATAAAAAGGTATGTTTTGGCTACATAACCGTCTTGTGGGTCCATATGGGTACAGCAATATTTACATGAATTTTTAACTGCTTCTTGTAATTTTAATACAAAAATATGCACACTACGTTATATTTTAGAATCTTTTAAAATAAATGAAATTGATTTGATCCTAGTATTCCCAAAAAAGGTACTGAAAATTTACTAACATAAATCGGATGTCTATTATCAAACACTTTTTACTATAAAACGATTTTCTAACTTCCTTAGCTTGTGAAATCTAATAAAACACTGATGAGTATTCATCAAAGCAGGTTCAGACAAGTCTAAATAAAGTATACATGCGGTAAATGTAATGTTGGTTGCCTGTTTTATTATAATTTTACTGTGTTTAACAATACCTTTAAAGCTGGGTGTATATGGTGACTGTAGGCGCTAATGGGTTAATGAGTTAACCCATTTATCCAATCATTATTTATATTTACTAATCTTTTTAGTTATTTTTCCTTACACATAAACATACGCTACACTCAAAAAACACAGATTAACTAAAAAAATCTATTCCTGATGGTTGTATCGTAAGTTTGACACTGTGGGGAACTTCTTAGGAATTGTTTTTTTTTTTTTTCATAAAATGTATACTGCCCTACTAAGAAAGAACCCCGTATCTCCAAAATTTGAAAAATTGGGATATTTGCACCATATGAATAATTATGATTTATATAACATATTCACATAGAGAAAAACCCGTATTTTACATTTCTAAATATTTTATGAAAGAAAATAGTTTCCCCGTAAACGCCAAGAATGACTATTATGCTTAGTATAAACCTGGCATTTAACGCTTCGTAGTAAAAACCTGGTATATGCTCAGCAGATACGGGGTTTTAACGTAGGATAAAACGATATGCGAGGTTTTTTCTAAGGAATAGAGCAATGCCGCTAATAGTTTCCACTACCAAGTGGAAATATCGTTAAAGAAAAAGAAGAAAGTTTATGGTTATCATGATTTCGTCGAGGCCGTTAAAACGTGTAATTTGAATCGTGTGGTGGTGAAAAAAATGGGAGTTTCCGATTTTCTTATCTGGAAAAACTTATCATGACAGTCAAAATTAAAGAAAACAGAGTCACGTATTTACATATCACAAATTGTTAAAGTAATTGTGAAGAGAGATAGCAAGATTTTACACGTTAAGATTGATGATAGCGAGGAGTTGATAGAAATGAACTTTTTGCAGCCCAGAGTGTTGAAATCTGGGATAAAGGACCCCACACCTGTGACGAAACCTTCTGGGATTACTAAGAAGAGAAAAAAAGAAATATTTAAAAATTTAGGTCAAATTATACCGGCGAACCGCCATCAATTTTGGGAAGAATTGCCAACTTACGATTAATAATAATTTTCATTTTGTATTTTTAAATGAACGTTTTTCGTAAATACTTATGTTTTATTCAACAAATGTTCATAAAAAATATTATTAAAATATATAAATGTTTTGCCTTTCGAGGCAGTTATATAAATTTTATAATAATTACATAGTTAAAACCAAGCTTAAGACAAATTTGGATAATACGTGGTTTTAGCTAAGTAAACTTGACATAATGCTTTGCTTTGTTAGCCCGTATGTCGCATAACTAATGTCCATATGGTAATTTTGCAATTTCGTTTTTTGAAAAAAGTTAACTACAATGCTACACACTCTACCCTAAATGATTTTATCTTATTATTGTACCAAAAGCACAAGGGATTAAACAAAAATCTTTAATCGCATTTTTCTCAAAACTCGCTATAGTGGAGATACGGGGTTCTTTATTAATAGGGCAGTTTAATAATAGAGTTCTTTACATGGAACCATATTACTATGATATACTTCTATAATTACGTAATAATTATAAATATATAATGACAATGTATTTTACTGTAATTAAACAGCAAAATTATCGATTTTAAAGATTTTTGCAGAATCTGTTTAAATTACCACACAACAATCTACTTTATCTCACTGCCTAAAACCCTCTAGCGTGTAATTGTTTCCGTTCGTTTATTTTAATGAGTCACGTAATTTAGAGAATATTTGAAATAGTTCAGTTTGAAGCATAGTATACGTGTCAGGAATACGTCGATCCAGTAACATTTAAAATCGGTAGTATTATCCCCACTATAATAAAACTGTTTTCCTGTTTGACCAATAGCAATATAGTTCTTGTTCAAATACTATTCTTCGTTTGTATTATGCGAGTTCTAGTGATGAGTAGTAAACATAATTGGTTTGCAACAATACAATTTCTACTCTCGCTCGTTGTTTATTTAATATTCTAATTTTTTTTGCGGAATTTTCCAATTTAATAAAGTCTGTGATGATGATGATGATAGTGTGTTTGGCATGGAAACTAGTCCATTTGTTACAGATTATTGAATGATGTACGTTATGTTTAATGAAGTGTTTCTTGATGGTGACAGTAATTTATCCCAATATTTCCATGCCATCAGTAAAAATAAGAGGTTCTTGATTACTAAATAGGACAGTTTCTGTGTTTGTTTTTTGTACGATGCTCTCCAAAGCGATGCTTGTTAGAAGTTGGGATAGGGTGTCTCTTGTTTAAGGCCATTATTTATTGCAAATACAAGCAGAGGAACTAATGATAGACCGTTGCAAGTGGAAGGAGATTGTTAATTCAGCGAAGACCCATCCAAGGTTGTGGTACTAGAAAAAAAAGAAAGGAAAATTTCTTTGATTCTCTGTGCTACAACTTTCTGTACGTATCCATTCGAGTACTGGTTTTGAGGGTCCACGGCTTTTTGTTTGATGCAATTCACACCGTTTTTGATAAAAATAATACATTTCTTTTTCATCTGTATGAAAGTAATATCCAATAATATTTGCCTTTTGTTATTTGTTTACTATTGGTACAAATTTTTTAAAAACCAAATATTAAAATATAAGTCTAACCAACCTTTACATTGATACTGTTAAGCCATAAATCTCGCGATTTTTAGCGTTGTGACTGCACTAGCACAACGATGGCTTACACGTAAAACCTGGTATGTCTGTTTAACTATATTTTTGAGGAGTCGATAAAATGTATATAATTTCAAAAAAACGGCACTTTTTATAAATATGAGTTGTTTTTTAGATACTTTAATAGCATATTCAATAATACAAAAAGAACAAAGAGTGTAATCTCGTAAATTATTGTTACTATGAGACATACAAGTTTTAACACTTCAGCAGAAGAGACATGCAAGGGTTTGCAATGTTAATAAAGAATTTTTTGTAGACTGTACTGATTTATTTAAACAAAATACTTACATATATTTAAAATAAAAAAGTTTTCATACAAAAAAACTCAGAATTTTACACAGGATACAATCACAATATAAAATTAAAAAAAATCAACAGGACTAAATTCAATATTGAAAAAATCAGTATTTTAAAGAATCATAGAATCCGTGGAAGTCTTTGGGAATTAGACTCTTTAGTTCTTGCAAATGCTGGTACTTATAGAGTTTAATCTTTTGTGGGCATTGGTACAGCTGTTTTGGCTCTTCAAATGTATCAGTTTTTCGCACTCTTTTTCTCAACAGAACCCAGTTTTCATCAAAACTTAATTTATAAAAGACTTCTTTCTCCGGAGTGTACTTTAATGCTAAGAGATCTGTAACAATGGATTCTCCTGCTTTCGTACCTGGTCTTATTGAGGTATATATGACGGACTTTGAGAAATCCATACAAAATAATGGTCCAAGTAAACTACTTCGTAAGGTTTTGAATTTTTATATAATCAGCTGGAACTTAGATTTCTCGATTTCTGACTCTTTTTTCTATTTGAGCATGGAGTGAGTCACACTCCATTTGTGTATGCCCATGTTCCAACTATTTTTGTACAATAGTTATATTTTTCTTTGCACACAGGAGTAACAATTGTTTGTCTAATTTGAATTGCGGTTTTGGTAGCAAAAACCGTCACTCCAAATTATTACTGTTTCATTAGGAAAAGGTTTCAAATAATTTTCGATCTGGTCAGTGATTATAGAAGCAAACTCATTGGAAGTGACTCCTCCTTCTTCCTCATGCCAAACATAGCACACTTCATCTTTTGTCTTGTTGTTATACACTGTATAGTTGTGTACAACTAGCTTTGATTTATAATATAAAGCAGAAGCTTTTAAGGATGGTGCTAATAAAATAGCTTGCTTGTCTACTGTGAGTACATGATCTATGTGTCACAATTTTTTCCATTTCTTGCTAATTCCTTTTTTAATAAGTGATTTTTGTATGTTTGGGTAAATTCCCTATTTTGTAACTCGTGCATAAATTGCACTGATCTTTCCTAGGAATGTAAATTGATAATTTGCGAGCTTCAAATCCTTCGTGAAATCTTTTAATGCTAACAAAGTCTGTTTCCAGTTCTTTGCATTTTTCCTTGTACAGTTCATAAACTTGCATCTTGGTTTGAAAAACTGGTTCCAGATAAAGCTTCGTGGTATCCCTCCTACAATAGTGGCTTTCTACTTTTGGTATAGTTTTAAACAAGTCTTTCAGGATCAAAACTTTATCGTTATTCTTCTGGGATTTTCTTCGTTTTGGCTGTATTTCAGAATTATCAACTTCATCCGTAATTTTAAGGCCCCTTAAGCCAATTTTGTTTCTTACTCCGTTTGCCACAAAGAGATTTAGTTTCGTTATTTATATTATCATCTAAAATATCTTGCAGAGTTTCTTCCTGATGTTGTGTCCTAGAATAAGTCTTCCGAATTCTTATCGGAAGCGATTACCAAAGTTTCATCAAGCAAGGCTTCTGTTATGAAATTTTTTCCTTTCAATACTGGACCATCACCAGGAATTGAAATTGATTCCGTATCTCATCGACTACGGCTTCCTGTGTAACATTTTTAACTACCAATAGGGGACCATGATGAGTAACCAAAGTCGATTGTACCTGCTCAGTTGGAACACCAAAATACTCCTGCTCATGGAACGCTGTTATAGTATCCTCTGCAGCTTTGAGTAAAACATCATCGTCTACCTGTAAAAAATGTAATTATAAATCACAGTTTAAATATTATTTTAAATTAAACATTGCACCATTATTAACTCAATGGCTTTCATTTGTTAGTATATTTTTAGTTTCTTTATTTGAACCAAAATTTTAAATTATAAAAAAAATTAAAGTACCTACTCAAAGAGAGAAAATTAATTTTCAGCTTTAGTTTCACAACTAAACAAAACAAAATAATGGCCTATGCACTACGCTTACCTCTATCATTTCAAAATTTAGATCTGGAAGGTTTATAGCATTATTTGGTATCTGTAAAGAACCATTTTGTCATTGGATTCTCTACATTTTGATTGTAAATCTTCATTGTAGTCCAATGGCTTATTCATCGTTAAAATACGTTTCGCTCTGGATGCCTAAAAATTCAAAAATATTCAGAATAGACTGAATATAATTTTTTTTATAACTTTTGAAACAATATTTTTTAACATACTAAATTAATAAACCATTGCAATTCGTTACGCTATTGGTCAAATCTTGATATTTTTATTGAAGGATAGACTTATCCGTGTGTTTCAGCTATCTTAACGGAAAGGGGAATCGATAAAAAATGTTGAAAATTTTTACCTACTTGAAAGTATCACTGCTATATTGTTAAATTTAATAAAGTACTAGAATGACACTCCAGTATTCGCGCCATTTACGGAAGTCAAAACCTTGCATGTCTTACTAAATAGGATTGCAATGTCTGGTAAGTCTAATAACTATTTAAAGATCTACTACAACTTAATAAAAAATGATAGCTACGTATTATATGCTTATAAAATCAAGAATTTACGACACCGCAGATTATTATCCGTTGGAAATATGAACCTAATGTTTACTAAAAACCGTTATTACATTATTAAAACAGATTACTCACTATACAATTTAAAAAGCGAAGTTAAAACCTTGTATGTCACAACCAAAAGGTTTATAAATTCTCGTAAGTCTAATCACATTTTAAAGGCAAATATTTTTTAAATAGTCAGTATTACATTGTAAAATACATATTCTACTTACCACAGGATTATTTTGCTTCTTCATTTTTAAAGTTGTCTTGCTTTATTTGTACCAACAGTAGTTAGAACACTACACAAAATCAAAGTAAAACATAACCTTTATCATTAAACCAGACTTACAAGGTCTTACTGCCCTCTTTAAAATACACTAGACTTACTAGTATTTTCAGTTGCGCACAGATGGCGATATTGTTGACAAAGATTTACAAATCTTTGCTCAATGCATTTACATAGGTAGTAGATTCTATTTCAGCATAAAAGACAAAATGTGTAAAAATTAGACTTACAAGGATTTACAAGTAATCCATCGACAAAGTTTTGTAAATAAGGTAAATCACAGCCAATCTTAATTTATTTTTTTTTAGTCTTATATAAACACATATATAAAATGCTTCAGAGTGGTTAATTTTTTAATGATCATTATATATTTATTATGTCTAAGGAATAAACTACAGCACTTAATCATTTCTTTAACTCAGTTGTATACCTCCATATAATAGAAATTACTTGATATACGGCATTTTTCTAAATTATCCTTCAGAAACATAAGATTCAAACAAATTTATTAAACATCACGCATCATTACCCTTACATGTACGAACACATCCTCGAACTTTATCATATCACAATTTTTGACACCTCTATATCAATCAAAAAACTTGAAGCACCGGTGTATTTCGGAACAGATCAATTTTTCAAATCATCTCCATTTCATTTGCTTATCGTTTACAGACAACCATAAGTTGAATCGGTTCGTTTAACACGGCACATCAACCTGGTTAAGATTATTTAAAATTTTCATTTTCTTTTCAAAATAGCTCGTATTAAATTCAGAGAATACAAATAACGAATTAATATCTTAAAAATATATGAAATTTTAATACGACTATTTTTATAGCATAGAATATTTTTGTAGCGATCTTAATAAATCTAAGAAGGTTCTGAAACTGTTTTTTGTGGCATGTCAAGTTAAATATTATTATGTTTATATGAAACTACATTTTTAACTCTTTTGACTTTTAGATTTTATTATATCTTCCATTTTAATCCTTACCTGGTGACCATGCGTCTCACAGACTCTGCACGTTTATTAACGCGTCTGCGTTTCTCGCCACAAATACGTAGCAACGTAGCAACGTAGTCCAGGAAATGAAGCATTTCACCTCGCAATTTTTTCGTCCTGCGTGGATTGACTTGAAATTTTAACAGAAGGTAGGTAATAGCCTAAGGATCAAAATCTATATCGAACCAAAGTGCGCCAAAGCCTTGGGGGTGGTTGCCACCCCATCTCGGTGGTGAAAAATTTTTTTTACGTTTTAACCACAGGTTTCGATTAAAAAAGTGATTCTAAACAAAAAATGTTCTATATATTTTTTTTGTAAAACTGATATTTTTTAAGTTATTCGCGATTGAAAGTAACAACTTTTAGACGAGAAAATCGACGTTTTTAATCGATTTTTCGCGAATAACTCGAAAATGATGCATTTTATCAAAAAAATTGTAAAAAACAAATTTGTAGCTTGGAAAAAGACAAATACAATTCATTTTTTAAAATGTTTTTGCGATATAATAGGAACCGAAATACGGCCTATCAATGTTCAGCGGTTTTCTTCAAATGCTAAATTTGAAAGATTCAAAGTCAAATATCGGAAAAATGATGCATTTTTGGAAAAAAAACTCATAGAACCTTTTTTAAAGAGCATAAATAGACCTATCATAAAAAAAAGACTCTAGCTCAAAAATTAAGTGAGTTATGATGAAAATAAGGTCAATATCACACTAACCCCCTAACCACCCCCATAATTAAAATCTATCTTCACCCTTCTGCAATTCTCTTTGTACATGTATTGTTAATACGTCCAAGAAGTTTGACCCATTTAAAATGCTTAGTTTTAGAAAAAGTACAGCTTAAAGTGAGAAACGATTTACAATTTCATATTTTTTACCCTTCTTTTTTTAAATATCCCCGAAAATACTGAATATATGTAAAAAACAAAAATATACTAAATTGTAGCTTTTTTAATGACTAAAATTTTACTTCATTTAGGTTCGTTGTACAATGAATATTTGGCAAGATATAGCCGTTTAAAGCATCGATTTACGATTAAGCACCATCTTTTTCGAGCCCTTTAAACTCACCCCATTTAAAAACCAAGGTCAAAAAATGTAAAGTTTATCAAATCACACCAAACATGCCTGTTTCTGTGACCCAAGATATATTTTTTTCAAATTATGAAAATAAAAATAAATTTATACAACTACTTATAGCGGAATTCAAGAATCAATCTATTCAATGCAATCAAAGTGAAGGTGATGCTGACGGGCTAGTCGTTGAATTGGCTATTCAGGATAGATCAAATTTACAAAAAATCATTGTAGCAGAAGATATCGACATCCTTGTTATCTTAACACCCAGAGCTAATTTAGAAAAAATAGAGAAAGATATTTATTTTCTCAAACTTGGGAAACAAAATTCTTCTTCTACATTATATTCATCTAAAAGTTTTGAAATAGGGTACCCAGATAGTTCAAAATTAATAGCTTTTTCCCATGCTTTTACTGGCTGTGATACTGTATCTGCTTTTTACAATAAAGGTAAAAAAATTTTTTTTGATATTCTTCAAAAAAGACCGGACATGAGGGAACATGCCGAAATTTTTTACAGTATTACTGCTAAGCTTGAAGATATTTTAGATGCTGGCAGATACTGTGCAATAATGTTGTACGGAACTGTTAAAGACACGCAGCTTACCAAGTTAAAAAAAATAAAAGATTTGGAAGCTTTTCTCGAGCAGATGCGGTACGAACAGTTCATCAAATACAACGAAAAACTGTGCGGTTAAGCTATCATCCCTTCTGCCCACTGTTGATGCCTTGGATGAGCATTCAAAAAGATGCTATTACCAAATTCAATAGTGGCTTGGCAATGAAAATATCAGAACAACAGATTGGGGATGGTATTTCAAAGATGGTTTGTTATTACCTGTACGCATGAACAAACAACCTGCACCCGATGAACTTTTGAAAATTATTTTTTGCCAATGCAAAAAAGGATGCGGCGTTTCATGTGGGTGCAGAAAAGTTGGTTTATACTGTAACTCTACTTGTTCTGGGTGCTCAGGTGAAGGGTGCAATAATAGTCCACCAATAATTGAAGAAGATGAGGATGACATAGATCACAATGAAGATGTAATTGATGACGAATAAAATTAATATTATAATTGTTTTACCTATAAATGTAAATATTTTCAACTATTTAATATATGTAAATGTATAAGAATATATTGTGCCTTCTTATGTTGATAATTTTTTTTGTATTTAATTCTACTTTTTTCAATTTATATCTATTAAATTAGTTTATAAAAACTGCAATGTTGTAAAGGGTGATTTTCAAAAGTTGAAAAGTTGCAAAATTTTGGCAAAAAATTGTTTTCACCCATAGCACTCATAACAATTGATTTTTAAGGGTTAAAAATTTATGAAATTGTATTTTAAAGTATAAAAAAATCACTATTTAACTAATCCAAACCAAATTTCACTCATCTTAAGATTTGTAATGTTATTTTACAATTTTTGAACATTAGGGGTAGTTTTCACCCCTAAGAACAATCATGGTTTATCAGCATGACATAATGCGACATAATGACATAATGACAAAATGCGAAATCATTTTTTTAGAATTAGTAATTTTTTTACATTAATCTCTATCTAACAAGGCTTGCTTTTTAAGGGTTGAAATATGATGGAACTCTTTTCAAAAGTATAAAATAATCATTATTTAACTAATTTAAACCAAATCTTACCCATATTCAGGTTTAATATGTTATTTTATATTTTTTGACAATTTGGGGTAGTTTTCACCCCTAAAACCCCTCAGCGCACTTCGGTTCGATATAGATTTTGATCCTTGGGCTATCACGTACCTTCTGCTAAAATTTCAACTCAATCCATGCAGGACGAAAAAATTACGAGGTTTTAACTTTTTTCGAGCTTCATTTCCTGAACTACTAGTTTTTAGAGTATATTCGAAAGTGTTAATGAGAGAGGTATCTCGCTGCTGTCTAGTCTACTAGACGCAAGGTCACAATTATTGTTATTTTAATATGGATAGCTCTCGTAAAGCTGTAAGAGTATTAGACGATAATTTCGAAGAAGTTTGCACAAAATGGTATAATGAGACGAACAGTGACATTAGTGATGATGATGTGGAAGAAGAATATTATATTATAGAAAGTGAATATTTTACGGACAGTGAACAAAAACTAAGTGAAAATCAACAGCAACAAGACTCAGAAATGATATCTAGCGACGATGAAGAAGAGCGTGTAAATTCCAGCAATTATTACTATGGATAGAATAGGTATAAGTGGAGTAAAAAGGAGCCAACTAAAAACGTCCATACGCCTGCTTACAATATTGTTGTACTCCCATCAATCCGTTCAAAAGTAGAAAAGTTAACGAGTCCCGTTTATTATTATAATAAATTGTATTCACCAGATATGTATAGTCTTGTTGTCAAGAGAACTAACGAAAAACTCGCAACTTTCGGCCAAAATATCAACAATATAAAAAACACAAATCCGAGTTAGCTGATACTGATGAAATGGAATTGAGAGCTTTCTTGGGACTTCTTGTTTATACTTCTATTTATAAGTCAAATTATAAGGATGTACGAAGTCTTTTTGCTACGAACGGGAAACGACGGTCTATATTTACAGCAGTTATGTCGCAGAAACGTTTCCTGACCCTGATGACCATCTTAAGGTTTGACGATGCCTCGGACCTAGAATAAAGAGCAAGGGATAATTTAGCTGCTGCTATCCAAGAATTCTTTGACTTAGTTGTAAGTAATTTCAGATGGATTAAGTCTCACAAGTGAAGGAAGAAAAATGAGCATACCTACTCCAGCAGTTAAAAGATTAGTCAAACATCTTTACAATACTAATAGAAATGTAACTGGCGACAACTGGTTTAGTTCAGTTGATTTAGTACATCATCTACAATAACATAAACTCACTTATGTTGGCACAATGCGAAGAAACAAAAAAGAAATTCCTCCACAGTTCCTTCCGCGGCCAAATCGTAATGAAGGCAACACTTTGTGTGGATTTACCAAAGACCTTACACTTTTATCCCGCACAACTAAAAAAAATAAAACTGTGATATTAATTTCTTCCGTGCATCACTCCATAAAAGTAGATGCAGATAAAGGATTACCAGAAAAAAATTCTTTTTACAACTTGACCAAAGGGGGTATAGACGCGATGGATAAAAAGTGCTATAGTCTACTATTTTTTATAAAATAGTAGACGAATGTGGAGTAAATTCATACATTATGTTTACTTCGATTCCCGAAAATAACTGGACTAAATTCAAATTTATAGAAACCCTGGCCGATGAACTCGTTTCCTCACATTTTCATAGAAGATATAAAATGCTAACATTACAAACGCAGCTAAAAGAACTGATCGGAAGTATCCTTGGTATTCCCGAAAATAAGGCTAACGAAGAAAAAAAGCTTAAAATAAGAAAATATTGCTACATCTGTCCATCCAAATAAAGAAAAAGGAAAGACTGCATATTTATGCACAACGTGTCAAAAACCCATATGTTTGCAATGTTTTCGAGAAATTTTTAACGTTTTTTGTAATTTGCAGATTTTCAAATAAGAGAAATACAATTTAAAATAATCTGCTATCCAGACGACTGTACTCTCTCAAACTGAAGATGATTTACAACTTATGCTGCACCAATTTAATATAACCGTCAAAATAATTATGTTATGATAACATGTTGATTAAAAAAAAACAAACTGCATGGTATAACAGTAAATTTACTAAGACGTAAATTGGAGCTGGAAGGTCAAATACGAAAACAAATGAACAAGAGTTTAAATGTTTAGGCATCACACTAATTAGTTACGGAAAACTCAAAACAAAACCTGACAGAGATGTTAGAAACAGCTAAAATAAAAACTCTTAAAAAAATTGATGACAAGACACTGCGACACAGAGCTAGAAGTACAGATATACGACGTAAATGCAAGATATGGAACATAAGGACTCGGTAAGAAATATTATAGTAGAATTGAATGATCATATTAAGCCGAATGACAGCAAATAGAGTGGTAAAGACGGCGAAAAATGGTTCCCCCATAGAAAGACGATCAGTGGGAAGACCAAGAAAACGATGCAATGACAACTTACTGAAGGTACATTGAAAAACAAAGTCATCTCTACATAAAAAGAAGAAGAAAGCTTTAAATACTATGTTACTCTTAGACCTCAAACTTCAGACCTGTTTACCAACGTGGCTTCTATGTGTAAAATGATTCCAATTTCTGAGGCTATACCAACATTAGATTAAAAAACATCCAGGTAACTATTTTTAGATTGGATAGATTTTTTCCCAAAATAATTAAGTTGTTTACAAATTCCGTACAAAACTGTGAACAAACGAACAAATTGCAATTTAAGTTGAAAATATTGCTATTAGTCTTTTAACGCAAGACTTGCTAACAAAGAGTAAACATACATGCTTCTATCCTTATTATACGTATTTTTACTTTAATAAAAACATACATTTCCTTTTGCAGCATCATATAATTTTATTTCAGTTTTTTGTTGCGATATATGCACGTGTGTACTTGACAAGCTTTTTATTCTTTAAGCAAAATAGTAAAAAATGAAAAATGTGTCTCTAACGCTGATGCAAAAACGGCATGATCCTTTTTATAAAGAAGGAAGTTTTCCAGTTATATTTGATATATATCTGCTATAAAAAAGACTACCTTAAAACCTCAGTATTGTGTCTGCGGACCATAAAGAAAGATATATTGGCCGGTTTAATATGACATATGCAAAAAAAGTGTGGGATATTCTTGTGACTTTGTATGTCTGATTTTTAGCTATAAAAGATTCGTGGTTAAATTACTAAACACAAGTCTAAACAATATATAAATTTATTATATGTCACTTACGTAATGGAAATAATACATTTGATTTATTATTAAAGTTAAATAACAGCCTGTTTTTGTTTAACTTATTTTATTATTGATTACTTATCTCTAGTTTGCAAATCTGCTTTGGAATTTAATCTGTTTTGAAAATTTATGTTTCCTAACCTTTAATTACATTCGTTGGTGTATTACTACTCGCAAATAAAATGCTTTAAAATCCGGTAAGTTGGCAATAGCCACATCTGACTGATACCAACCTTTAATTATAGTATCCAGACTAATTCGCACCAGTTTCAGATAGACAACGAAAGAAAGGTCTCATTATATTCAATAAATAAAGATTAGAACATATTCTGATCTGATCTGATCAGACTGATTTTTCATACCATCTTTCTATCGGTTAGCCCTAGACTCCAGCACAGATCAGAGGTAATGTAAGTCGATGAAACCTCACCAGCTCCAGGGGGTCATGTAAGATGCCCCCATTTTGAGTTTTTTATTAATTAACGAAGTGGACAGTCTATTGCATTTACCTTTGTAAATACCATGAGGATTGTTTTTTAATACTGATGTCCTTTCAATGTTTTTCTGTGGCCATACAATGTTTTTAACAACTTTTTATTAAACTGATGATGGAATGATTTAATTCCGAAAAGATCTTCTTTAAAATAAAAATTTTAAGCTTTTAATAAGCATTTTTTTATACCTTAATACACACGAAAACCACGTGCTTTGCAATCATTAATTATTTTTGCGTTTTTTCAATATCATCATCAAAATTCTGTTTTGTGGAGATGGTTGTTTTAGATTTTTTCTTTTGGGTTCCGTGCTTTATGCAAGTAGATACTGTTAATACATCCCTTAAATCATCAGTATTCCATCAGTATATTGACAACGCCCGTAATATTGAGGTAATACTTTTGAGCTGTCAAAAGTTTATC